>NC_134102.1:19373347-19473347 GCF_000715075.1 Nicotiana tabacum | reverse complement strand
GAGTAATGGCGTACATTATCTTGCCCTCGTAATAATAATGATGCACTATTTTCACTTTATTATTTTTTAAAGCTTGAGTATACATTATAGTATGATTTAGAGACCAAAATCAACAGTTTCTTCATCACATGAAATTCTATATATTGAAAAGCCAACCATTGTGTATTCTTAACCAAACGTTACAATAATGGCATATGTGATAGAACAATGTCAAGTTGCGCCATCTCCTGGCAGTACAGCTGAGCTGACACTTCCTCTCACATATTTTGATCGTCTATGGCTAGGTTTCCACCGTATCCGGCGGATATTGGTGGTCCCAAACGCACACACAAGTATATGTGATCGTACAAGTAATATGAGATTATAAGTCCAGATATCGTATCCATCGGGACTTGTGATTAACTATCAACTAAATTAAATCCAAACAATTAATCTATTCAAACCATTTCTAAAGTATGAATATTTAACTACAACTAATCTAGAGTAGCAAACTAAGAAATTAAAGAAATAAGTTGGCAATCTTTGAGATGAATTCAATAGGAGAAACTATTCCAGAGTTATGGGTTAGCTAACAATTCCGTTGAGTTTTTCACTTAAATTGTCTAATTAATTTATCTGATTTATTGGTTAACACGTTAATATTGCTCATAGCCTTCTCCCAAAGTACTACTCGCCTATTCAAGCTAACTTAACGTCTATATTCCTATCGAATTGGAATTAACAAGAACACATTAATAATTCCCATATAATAACCAAGCAACGCGATTAGGTATATCCCCATCCTAACTGCAAATCCGTTCCCTGTTAATCAGGTTCAAGATCTCGCTCTACTCAATCTTATATGCAATCTAAAATTCCCTCTCCCGAGTTCAATCCTACATTCATAGATAGTATTCAATTGATGATCAAACAATCAAATAATTAAGCGCAAGATTGAATAAATAAACCAACATGATAAAATGATAAGAACAATTCAAGCTTCAAACTACAACGTTCTTGTAGCACCCAAAACTCTAGAACTAGATAAGAGAAGAAAAACTAGTTAGAAGCCTCCTCCAAAGCGTGGTTTATGCTCTCCTTAGGTCTAAAGTATGTCAAAAGTCCAAAAAATAACGTTTTCCATGTATTTATACCAAGTAAGGTCGGACCTAGATGAAATCTCCCTTTCCTAACTGAAATAGGATAACTTGCAAACTTAATGCTTTTCATGCGCCGCACTGTGCGTCGTCCAGTGCGTCGCACTGATGCTTTTTCCTGTCAGACCACAAAAAACTCAGTCTCCGAACTTTGGAAATTTCTGACAAAACTTTGCACTAATGCGTCGCACAGTACCTCACACTAGTGCATTTCTTCAGCAGTTGCTTCTTCCTTGATTTTTGACGTCCAGAATTGATCCTCGACCCCCGAACACGATCCCGGCTTAATCCCTTGGGCTTTTACTCAGATTTCAAAGCTCCACATAGCTCAAAATAGTTCCACAACATCTACATAACTCGAAATTACTCCTACAAGGCATAAAACACACAATAAGTGCAAAACACTAACAATTAAAGCTCAAACACGATTAAAGCGTAGTGAATTAGAGTGCAATAAGCGACTAAAACACGAGATTGTAGCCTACCATCAACATCCCACACTTAAACTATTGCTCGTCCTCCAGCAATCAAACTACACTTTATATAGACACAACCTTTTTAAATAATCCTCCTAACTCATCACACCAAGAATATTTAAAATAGATTAAGCACTTTAATGTAACATCCTCGCCTCAAGATTTGACTCACATGCACCACGTATTTTTCACAACCCGCTCACTTACTTTAACACAGAGGTCAATAACATTACGTTTCCTTCATGAATCAAGTGCTCTCATACAACAATAGAGAGTAGTTCCATACACAATAAAGTTTAAGAACAATCAGGAACTCAAGATAAAAAGAATTCTCTCACTCCCAGAAACAACATTCATATGCCACAAAAGATGCACCATAGGCTTGCCCATAGTGTACTGCTCTACTAATTGAGTTCATTCAGTCAAGGATCAAGTAGGACTTTATTTGATTGTAATGTAGGTTGCAGGATGTGTAGAATACATTTAGATATAAGAGTGACTACACCTCCTTAAGCACTTTTAATACATATCATTTATCATTTAAAACCCCATACTTATGTCAAACCATAACTCTATCTTCACATCAATGTATATTAACTTCATATTTCTTTAAGCACAATTACATCAAGAGTCACCACTATTAAGGAATATTTTTTACAGTAATACAACTATTTCTTTTCTTTGTTTTTCAATTCAAGTGGCTCTTACTTTTTCAAAATAGTTTACATTTCTCCTTATTTTATTAGTTTCACTCAAAAGACAAACCAACCACCCCACACTTTAACTTTTACAAAGTTCATTATAATTCAAGTGCTCATGAGAGGTAAAAAGGTTCAAATAGATAGTTAATTCAAACAAATGAGTAATGCTTGTAATGTGGTTGCCAAATAAATAGGATTACAGGCTCAAAGGGTTAACTACGATACATAACAATTAGGCGGGTAAAATGTATATATTTGGCTCAACAAAGAAACGCCTATATCACTTCCAAAACTGAACAAAACTACTATTTCGCTTTGCAAACACACGGGGCAAGTTATAGACATCAAATACGATACACAGAATAACACACAAACCTCACACACATGGTACATAACTCACTCAGGATTGGCCTCATCACGACACTCTAGTCAAAGCAGTTAAGCAAAGTTAAGATCATACAATTTAAGGTACTTATACAAGAGTCAAAAAATGAGCCTAAGCGTCACAACCAAAGTACTCACTATTCTCAAGGCATAACAAAGTCAAGAGATATTTCTTCAATTCCAATCACAGCACATTGGCTCCTACTCCTAAACAAATATAACTAACTGCACCCGGTTCAAACAAAACCCTTGAAAAAGAACCGCGGCACAAAGAAAAATCAAGGGGTAATTGCTACACTACCTACAAAAGAAAATCTTTTTGTCTTTTTCCTTTCGACTTAAATCTCTCAAGAAAACTGTATAGGAGATCCACCATCGGGAAAAGTCCCAATTTTCTGATTTTCTTTTTCACAATAAAAAACTACTACACTAAGTTAAGACAACACAGAAAATCACCCAGTAAAATCTCTTCAGCCCACACTTAAAATTGTGCAATGTCCTCAATGCACACTATAAATAACAAGAGGATAAAAGAGACTCCCTGGTAGGCCAAAGGCTAAAGAATTAGCAGCTCACGGGTACTCAGACTTCTCCAGGTATAGTCCTTTGTGCGGGCACCCCACACTTAACTTCAACCACCTACTCAATTTTTCACATGCCTAATGGATTTATTCCATGCTCCTACTCCTACAAAATATAAAAATAACACTACAAAAATAACACAATAAAAAAATTATATATAATTGGATTGCCTCCGAACAAGCGCTTGATTAACGTCGCGGCACGACGCCATAACTTTTACCACTTTTCCTTCCACTTTGAGGATATGAATTGTGCCCCCAATTTTGCATCAATTTTTCTGTCACGTTCCTGTGCCGGTGGTACGAATACAAAAGAACTAGGTAAATAATGTCGCATTTTGTACTTCTTAGCCTTTAAGTGAGGGATGTCGTTTTGTCTCCTTGGTGTGGCAAATTTTAGAATGTAAGGGTCTTGTTCTTCATCTATACATCTCTCGAAAGGCTGATCTCCATGTCTCCATCCAAACATAATGTAGAAAAATATTTAGAATGAGGGCCAACACGCCCAACTCCAAAACTGCACTATTGTTTACATCCTCAATAATGTATACTCCCTCAACCTCAGGATCATCAACAAGAACATGGTCTAGTGATTGGTATTCTCATTTTAGCTCCTCAATTTGGCCTAATAGATCTTTTTCTACTTCACACAACTCATCACTAAATTATTAGGCGTAAGACGCAACCACCTTTGCACGCAAATCTGCATCCAAGTTCGCGAATAGAGCTACCAAATTGGTCGATCTCTTGTCTAAGATCAGTTCTTCCTTCTATCAGTTGTTCTATCATATTTGAAATACCATCATGGAGAGACTCATAAAATTTTATTAGGTGGGCTTGTTCCTCTAACCAAGATAGGCTCACTATATCAGCTTCTTCAAAATTAGCTTCTTGTGGGAACTCGCTCTCTTTAGCCAATTCTTCCGCCTCGGCCTTCATTCTCATGATTGCTATACTAATTCTTTGTATAGCCTTTTGATTTTCATCTTGTTGGTCGGATACTTGCCTCATTATGTCCATAATACGAGCAATGCGTTTCATATCCTCTATTCTATTGGTCCTATCAAACTCATAAACATTATTAGAAATATCATAATAAGAGTTGTGAGAAGGATAAGAAGAATTAGGACAACCATCCCAATGGCCACCTTGACCACTACACACATTACAAATATTTCACTCATAAGATTGAGATGCACAATTTTTCCACAAGTGTGGTTTTCCACAATATGGACAAGGATCACCATAATAAGAATAACCAATATTAATGTTCGACCAAGTCTCATTCAAAGATGCAATGTCAACAAAGATAGTAAAATACTAAACTAAGCTAAAAATAAAAAATTTGAATAGACAAAAAGTAAAAATCTAATCTAGTAAAATAGTTAATTTCTAAGTCCTCGGCAATGGCGCCAAAAACTTGGCGGTCCCAAACGCACACGCAGATATAGATGGTCGTACAAGTAATATAGGATTGTAAGTTCAGTTATCGTACCCACAGGGACTTGTGATTAACTATCAACTAAATTAAACCCAAATAATTAATCTATTCAAGCGAATTCTAAAGTATGAATATTTAACTAAAATTAATCTAAAGTAACAAATTAAGAGATTAAAGAAAATAAGTTGGCGAAATTAGAAACGAATTCAATGAGAGACGATATTCTAGAGTTATGGGATGGCTAACAATCCCGTTGAGTTTTTCACTTAAATTGTCTAATTAATTTATCTGGTTTATTATTTAACAAGGTTAATATTGCTCATAGTCTTCACCCGAAGTACTACTCGCTTATTCAAGCTAACCTAACACCTATATTCCTATAGAATTAGGATTAACAAGAACATATTAATAATTTCCATATAATATCCAAGCAAGGCGATTAAGTATATCCCTATCCTAACCGCAATTTCGTTCCCCGTTAATCAGGTTCAAGATCTCGCTCTACTCAATCTTATATGCAATCTAAAATTCTCTCTCCCGAGTTCAATCCTAAATTCGTAGATAGTATTCAATTGGTGATCAAGCAATCAAATAATTAAGCACAAGATTGAATAAATAAACTAACATGATAAAATAATAAGAACAATTCAAGTTTCAAACTACAACGTTCATGTAGCACCCAAAACTCTAGAACTAATAAACTATGAGATTAAAAGAAGAGAAGTGAAGAATAACTAGTTACAAGCCTCCTCCAAAGCGTGGTTTGTGCTCTCCTTAGGTCTAAAGTATGTCAAAAGTCCAGAAAATAACGTTTTTTATGTATTTATACCAAGTAGGGTCGGACCTAGACGAAATCTCACTTTCCTAGCCGAACTAGGAAAACTTGCAAACTTAATGCTTTCCATGCGTCGCCCAGTGCGTCGCACTAATGCTTTTTCCTGTCAGACCACAAAAAACACAGTCTCTGAACTTTGAAAATTTCTGACAAAAATTTGCACTAATGCGTCGCACAGTGCTTCGCACTAGTGCATTTCTTCAGCAGTTGCTTCTTCCTTGAATTTTGACGTCCAGAAATGATCCTCGATCCCCGAACACGATCCCGACTTAATCCCTTGGGCTTTTACTCAGACTTCAAAGCTCCACATAGCCTGAATTAGTTCCACAACATCTACATAACTCGAAATTACTTCTACAAGGCATAAAACACACAATAAGTGCAAAACACTAACAATTAAAGCTCAAACACGATTAACGTGTAGTGAATTATAGTGCAATAAACGACTAAAACATGAGATTATAGCCGACCACAAGCTTCCCATTTCCAAATCCGATTTCGTCCAAACCATTATTCCTAGTCTTAAAGATTCTCTCTCCCCTCACTCTCAAACACTATATATTCTTAGCTGGCAGCGTTGCTTGTCCACTGAATTCAAGCCGTTATCCTGAGTTACGTTATGTAATAGAAGATTCTGTATCTGTTACTTTTTTTGTGACTGATGTGGATTTTAGTGTTCTCATTGGTAACCATCCTCGTAATGCTAAGGATTTTTATCCCTTTGTTCCTAAGGATGAGGAATGGATCTTGAATGGTAAGTGGTTTAAAGAATTTAGCACTGTAAACGCGAAACGGTTACTTTCAGTTGCTGGATCACCAAAGCTTGACTTATATGCTGCTGATTTTGGTTGGGGAAGACCAGAAAAATTAGAGTTCATTTCGATTGACAATGGTGATGGCGTATCGATGTCCCTCAGATGGAGATTTAGAGATTGGCTTGTCTTTGCCCAAAACTCGAATGAATACTTTTGCTGCTATTTTCACCCACAGGCTTAACTTTCTGTAGCAAAAGCCTAGCTAAATTATATTTTGACAAAAAAATATTTAATAATATGAAGAATTAACATAAATAACCGTTCACTCAATCGCTAAAATAAAAAATAGCCATCAAATGTATAATATATTCATGTGTAATATGTGGAGTGACTAAAGATGAAATATTTCAGTTTGCTTTGTTATAAGATTCCAATTTGTTTAAATCTACTTCACTAATAATATTGTTTTATATAAAAAATATTTTTAAAAATTTAAATACACTTAATTATTCAAATTTAAACTCTTCATGGTGATTTTTATGCATAAAATTTAATTAGACTAGTATAATATTGGAAAGGTTAAATTGGTTAGATTTAATTATGATAATAAATTAAAATAATTGTTTCAAAGAAATTGAGAGAATGGAGGTTAGCCAATATTGCAAGCTCCAAGAGAAATTAGTGTTACGAAATCAAATCTAAATAATAGACTTTACTTTTTTTTTCTTATTTGTGATTATGATTATAATCATCTTAGCATTTTAAGGGAAGAAATATAAACTTTTATAATCTTTTGATTTCATGTCCTGGGTGTGGACTGTGGACTCACATAGCCATCTGATTGTGCTTCGTTGGACCCACCTGTTTGGATCATTCATTGAGTGGTGGGTCCCACGCAAATATTCCTTTAAATCATCACGGTCCACCTTAAGCTCAAATTTTGGTTTGATTAAGCTCTCTAAAAAGTAAACCGGAAAACAAATGCTTGTTGGGCATGATGATAACTTAGTAAGAAATGAAAAAATATCAAATGGTGGCTCTAAGAAATGTAAAGTTTAACTAGTTTCATTAACTAATTGAGTAATGTCATACTTTCTCTTGTCCACATAATGCTAATGATGCACTCTTTTCCCTTTATCACTGTTAAGTATACATTAGAGCATTGTAATAGGGTAAAATATGCGACCACAAGTGGCCGTTCAAAAAACAATACGTGGAACCCAAGACAGAGGATGGAAGAAGACCGAAGGCAACTGTTTCGTTTGTCACCGGAAAGAATAACGCTCATAAAGATGTGATAAATGCTCTTCGTCCGGTAGCTTTTAATAGAGAATATTCAATGGCATTAAGAGCAATTACCCATTATAGGGAATTTGACATTTATGTTCACCGTTACGTTTTCATCAATGTCCCTCATAATTGACACTAAACAAGGGCACGATCCTAGGACCTCCTTCATATCTATAAATAGTGAGCTCAGTTTTCATTGTAAATGAGATGAATTTTTTTGGCAAACTTAATTTACATTTTATACAAACCTCATTACAATCTTATCTTCTTACTTTTTGATTTCATAGTTGTTGTTGTGCCCGAAAACCCTATTCCCGGAACTGTTGCTTCTGCTGTTTCGTCTATATCCTAAGGCTAAGTATTGCATAATTTTTTGATTATTTTATTATTTGAGGATCAAATTAATTCATTTGTCTAGAAACCACGTATAAATTCAACTGTACCGTTTTACGGGTAAACAGTTTGGCGCCCACCGTGGGGCCTAGACAGTCGTGTAATTAAATTGATCCTTGCCTTTTTATTAACGTGTTTTGATTATTTTATCTTAGAAAAAATCATAAGAAATGTTAGATAACACGGTTAACGACATGCACAACCCCGAGATTCGAGAAGATCTGCCTCATTTCGAGGACTCAATCAATGACACCCATAATGAGGAGAATGACACTACACCGGTGCATGACATACAATATCCTCGACATGTTCGGGAGACCACCCCTGATGATGCTGATGAGAAACATGTTGTTGACGCAGTAAGGGTCTTGCAAGAGCAATATGCGATCATTCTAGGCTACCTCACGCGACAGGATAAGGTTATGACGGAGTTGAAGCAGGCGCTGTCGGGAGCTTTAAATAATGCAAACAGAAGAGATCCGATTCCTCCCGGGGTTCTCACGAATCAAGCACCGCAGAGGGTCGACAACAATACTCATAGAGGTGAAATTGGCTCTGATGGGGCAGAGGGGAGCGGATCCGGCTTCAACAACGAGAATGATACTTTCAAGAATAAACTTTTACGGTTTATAAGGGAAGTGAACACCCAAAATCCCGTGCGCACCACCAGTGCTGAAAGGTCCGGACTCGAAAAAGTATACTCAATTACCATACAAGCCAAGTGCTGCACCAGAGTTAATCCCAAAGCGGTTCGAAATGCCTGAAATGCCAAAGTATGACGGAACTTCAGACTCCCAGGAGCATATTACCACCTATACAACGGCGGTAAAGGAAAATGATTTAGCTCCTCACGTAATTGAATCTGTATTGCTAAAGAACTTATTTAAGGATATATGAGAACTTTAAAATTAATATGCACTCAAATTATTTAAATTAACTACTTTGTAACTAAAGTTTATTATGTAACTTAAACTATAAATTAATTTGAATACTCATTTAATATAACATATAATTTATTTGTTCTTGTGTAGATAGAATATCGTAGTTGAATGTATAACAGGAATTATCCTAATCGTCAGTTTTTTAGGGAGGAATTTATAGAAGGGGTTAGTGAATTTATTAGGCCTGTAATGTCACTTGAACTATTTCAAATCGGAGGGATGATTAGGTGTCCTTGTGTGATGTGCAAATGCTAACTTAATGTGGACCATTAATGATTTTCCTGCGTATGAAATATTGTTTGGGTGGATGACTGCTGGAAAGTTAGCATGTCCTTACTGCACGAAAAATGGTAAAGCGTTCACTTTAAGACATGACCGAAAGCAGTAATGATTTGATTGTCATTGTCAGTTCTTGCCAGTTGATCATGAGTTTAGAAGGATGAAGAATGCATTCAAAAAGAATACAATTAAACATGATTTGCCACCTCTAAGTTTGTCGGGTGAGGAAATTTGGGATAGGGTTCAAAACTTCACTAAAGTTACTGAGGCCCCACCTTTTAGATTTCCTGGATATGGAGTTACTCATGACAAAACAGAGCATATTTTGGGAGTTGCCATATTGGAAGGATAATCTTCTCCAACACAATTTTGATGTCATGCATATTTAGAAGAACTATTTTGACAATTTGTTCAACACAGTGATGGATGATAAGAATAAGACAAAAGATAAATCGAAGGCTAGACTAGACTTACAAGAATATTGCAGGCGACCTGAATTATATTTGCAGTCTGCAAACAATGGTAAGGTGTTCAAGCCCAGGGCCAGTTACACATTCACTTTGGAACAAAGATAATAGATTTGTGAGTGGGTTACAAACCTAAAGATGCCCGAGGGCTATGCTTCGAACTTGGTAAAATGTGCTGATATGATTGAAGGAAAGCTGACTCATATGAAAAGTCACGACTGTCATATCTTCATGGAAACCTAATCCCTATTGCATTTTGTGATTTTCTTGAAAATATCTGGAAACCCATCACAAAGATAAGTTTGTTCTTCAAAGACTTATATTCTACCACATTAAGGGAAGAAAACCTATTTCGAAAGAATCGGAACATTCCTGTAATCAGTAATAAACTGGAAAGGATTTTTCCATGTGATTTCTTTGATGTAATGGAACACCTTCCAATTCACCTTGTACACAAGGCGCGACTTGGATGATCGGTTCAATGCAGGTGGATGTATCAATTCGAGAGGTAATGATCAAACCTCAATTCATTCTTGTAATTTTCATTAACGTTATCATCTAATATGACAATGTGCAGGACTATCGGCAATGTAAACGATTTGTTAAATAGAGAAATAGGATTGAAGGATCCATATGCGAAGTCTATCTTGCAAAGGAAACTGACTATTTTTGTTCTTACTACTTCGACAGTCATGTGCCATGTGCTAGAAATAGGCCCAATCAGCACAATGTCATGATTGAGAATGATCTATTATATCCACCAATGTCCATATTCAATCAACCAGGACGAGGTTCTAAAGATCGATAAAAAAATGGGCCTAAGTAGTATGGAGTACAAATAAGCTTCAAATCACGTGTTGCTAAATTGTACGGAACTTCAACATTTTCTTAAGTAAGTGTTGATGTAAGATTAATTTACATGGACTACTATTTAATTCGGTTGATGCAACTAACAAAAATTTCAATGTGTCGCTCAGTGACTTCGTGAGTCAATTTGACCATGATGCTATATATTCTACATTTGAGGCATGGTTTAAACAATGTGTAAGTGCATCTACATACTTTCTCACATGTGAATATACATACTTGGTCACTTGTGAATATACATGTTCACTTGTGATTTATTTAACACTACATGTAGGTCAATAATCTAAACAACGATGTTAATCAATTCTTGAAAGATATATCTTGGGGACCTGTACCTACGGTTACAACTATATCTAAGTATTTTATGAATGGTTATAAATTTTACACCGAGAAATGCTCCAAGTATAAAAAAAGCAATAACAGTGAGGTGTGTGTCAAAGGTGGTGAAGGAAACCAGGATAGGGAAAATGATTATTATGGTGTAATCAAAGAGATTCTAGAATTATCATATTCAGGTTGGCCAAATAAGAAGATCATATTTTTCCGATGCAAGTGGTTTGACCAAACACCTAGAAGAGGTACAAATATACACTCGCAGTACAACATAATTGAGTTTATTAAAAAGAGGGAGTATGATCTCTATGATCATTTTATAATTGCAGAAAAAGTTAGGCAAGTGTATTATGCTCCATATCCATTGCGAATGGATAAGGCTGATTGGTTGGTTGTAATCAAAACTAAGCATGTTCGTAGGGTGAAAGTTAAGAATGTGCTAGATGTTTCTTACCAAAACGATACCTCAAGTGTTAACCAAATGGTGAATGATCAGTTAGAAAATGACTTAGAGCATCCTCAACGCATATTAGAAGAAGTTGATATGGAGGAAATAACAATCATAGAAAATGAGGATGAAGAATCAACTGATGAAAATGAAATAAGTGAAGAGGAAGAATTTTCGGACTAGGAAGGATACTTCGAAGACAACTAGCATGTTAGTTTTTTCAAGCGCTCTCAACTTATCTAGATTTATATTCTCAATTCTAACATTTTTTTTAATTTATGCAGATGACCGGTAGGGGTCGAGGTAGGTCTAGGAAGGATAAAAGGCCTATTGATCATGATGATGGTGCTACACCCTCGCTTCCTTCCACTCCACACTTGCATCCCTCCGTTGTTGATGGTCGGCAGCAATCTTCTAGGCACACATCTATTCCACCATATCCATCTACTCATCAGACTACCTACTATTCGCCCTCCCAGCAATATTCTTACCATTCTCCGTCACAGGGCTTTACCCCGCTTCCTCCACATGATCCTGCATATAGTTACATGGGTCCATCGAGTCAGCAGACACAGGGCCATGTGGTGATACGCCCGTCATCTGCTCCATTTGCTTCACCACCAGCTGGATTGCATCCATCTAGATTTTAGCCACCCGGATTGTAGTAGTGGATTGGATTGCATCAGTGGTCTAGATCGCAGCAAGGGTCTAGATCGCATCCATCTTCATCAGCGACC
Source organism: Nicotiana tabacum (assembly GCF_000715075.1). Taxonomy (NCBI): domain Eukaryota; kingdom Viridiplantae; phylum Streptophyta; class Magnoliopsida; order Solanales; family Solanaceae; genus Nicotiana; species Nicotiana tabacum. The sequence goes on along the minus strand of NC_134102.1, from coordinate 19,461,283 downwards.
CCGCCTCCCTCTCCACAAAGTTCGTCTCCTAGCATTTCTAGACTTCGCATTCGGGATAGTAGCACTGAGCCAGATGCCTCCCCTTCTACGCAAGCTTCAGATTCATCGAATGATGATGATCCAGAGGAAATGCGGTATGATCGTTATCATAATGATCATCAGGCCTGAGAGGAATGGGTAAGATTTATTTATTACTTCTTTATTTTTGCTGAATTATAATAGCTAGTCTTGTTTATTTAATAAAATTGTTATATTGCAGGTTCATACCTAGTCATCAGACTATAAAGATAATTACTGAAGCTCTTGGCCGGTTGTATGATGCACCCTATGGACTTCGAGTGAATTTCCACCGAAACTCGTGGAGCAAATTTTCAACCAATTTAAGGTTTTAATACAATTCTTATCTATTTAAGTATTATATTAACAATAATTTCATCTAACATTACACACTTCATTTGCAGACTAAGTGTGCTTGGGAGGACCGGAAGAGACTACCTGATTCCTTCTGTTCTGCTCGGAAGACGAGCAAGAAGCCTTCATGGATTCTACCGCACATATAGGAGGATCTGCTGAGGCGGTGGACTACTGAAAAATTCGAGAAGAGGAGTGAACAAGGAAAGAAGGTCCGAGCATCTGAGAAGGGTGGCTCTTTGCACTGCGTGGGGTGCAAGGAGTATGGGGACTGCGAGGAGACTACTAGTAATTTCTTAAAATATTTAATTCTATTTTTATCGAACTATATTTATATATTTTAATTTAGTTAACATGTTTTATTATATTCGTAGGAAAAAAAATATGGGAGGAAGATGACTCATGATGAGTTCTTCATGGAGACTCACATCCGGAAGAAGAAGGCACCGATAGATCCAACTAGATGGGTCGAGGACCGGGCGGAGACTACATATGTAAGTTTCATAACTACTATAATTTGATATTAATATTTATAATATTATATAGTTAATAATTTTTTATCTTCTAAATAAAGGGCCGCTACAAGACTAATGTGGAGGAGTACACTCAGAGCTTGCCACCGAATGAGCAAGGCCAGCGACCACCCCTTTCAGACGAAGAAGCGTAGAAGATATGGTTGGATGTTGTCAATGGTCCTAAAAAGGGGATATCATACGGCCTTCCAGAGAGATCATTTCAGCGCTACATGGCTGGATTGTAAGGTATAGGGACTTCCGCCCAGGGCAAGGCAATTGATTGGTTGACTCTCTCGTCTATGGAGAAGAAGATCACAAAGTTGACAGCAGAGCTTGAAGAGATAAACACTAGAGAATAAAAGAGAGATAAACAATTGATACCATTCAAGTTCAGCTAGAAAAGAGGGACCAACAATTTAATGTCCTTCAAGGTCAGCTGGCCAATCTTCTTGCTAGTGGTTCTTTCCCCATTCCACAGTCTCGTGAGCCTTCCCCAGATGTGTCTCCTTCTCGTCGTGATCCTTCAAACCATGCCGACGATGAAGGTTCTAGTAGTGGAGATGGAGATGATGTAGTACAAAACACTCATTGAATGATGTTTGAACTTTTAACTTGTGAAATATTTTGTTATTGGGTATGATGCTTTGTTAATATAATTTAGTGGAGATGGAGATGATGTTTTGTTAATATAGTTTTCATAGTTGTTATTGGTTGAATGACAATAATGTAATGCTGCCATTATAGGTGATTGGTTGTTGGCAGGTGGTGCAAGTATAAAACAACTGTATTCTGCCAACAACTTACCCAGAAAACCGACCGCCTACCCACCGAAGTCGGTCGGAAATGTTCAATTGGTTTCCCAAAAATTTAAATTTACCGACCGATTTCTGTCGGAATTTTTTATTTTAAATATTAATATTTTAATAATACCGACCGACTTCGGTCGAAAATTTTGATTTTAAATTTTAAATATTTTAATAATACAGACCAATTTCGGTCGGAATTGAATTTTTTTAAAAAAATAAATAATTAAATAGTACTTGATTAGTTGCTTGATCAATCAAATAGTACTGTTGGGCTAAAGTAGCAAAATAATACTCTTAACAAGGTGTGATATTGTTCGTTTTAGGCCCAACTTACACGTTTTTCCCCAAATGTCTCACACCATTAAAGGATTCATCAAGCGATATCGTTTGATATGCGACATCTAAAACATCCAGCGACCTTAAAAACAAAATATCAATGTTGAACAACATTTCCCTTTTCTATACGACGGTATACTTTAGACGTGTTTTTAAGATGTCACACAAAACAAACGTTGTCAAATCAGAAGTTTTACAATTTGAATGATTAAATAATTGTATTCTTGAGATTTGTAAGTATACATTATATAAATTGAGTTTCAAAAGAACATTTGAGATATACCAATACAAAAACATCATATATCAAATAATTAAGAAGATAAAGGATTTTGAGCTTGACTAGTACTGTCAAAGCATCCAATTATTATAGCTACAATCTTAAGCAGAGTTGTTACAAAAAGCTTAGCCCATGAGTGAATAGAGCAGCAAAAGTACTCATTCGAGTTTTGGGCAAACACAAGCCAATCTCTAAATCTCCATTCGAGTCCTTGGACTTACTTAGGGACATCGATATGCCATTGTCATTGTCGATAGAAACGAACTCTATCTTTTCTGGTCTTCCCCAACCAAAATCTACAGCATATAAGTCAAACTTTGGTGATCCAGCAACTGAAACTGTTCGGTTCCAATCTACGGTGTTCAATTCCTTCAAAAACTCCCCATTCAAGATTGATTCCTCATCCTTCATCTTTTTCTTAATGGTTTCTCCAATTAATTCCACGGCAATTATAAAACCTTCCTTTCCAACTACGTCACCATGCTTTGTTCTTGTAATGTACGGCACTACGCAATTTCCGAAGTAAGTTGGAGGAAGTGGAGGATTGAACCGCGGTCTGCAATCTGCAGCGCATACGAAAAACTCCACTCCATTCTCGTCTATCTCTTCCCCCGTTGCGGCCTCTGATTTTATTAAACAAGTCCATACATAAGCACACGTTACTGTGAAAGATGTTACATGAGTTAGGTTCGGTCGTCTTGATAAAACTAAGTTCTTAAACTTCCCGATGTCATCCCGTGTTATAATAAATGTACCTCGAACCTTTTCAGGAGGTGTCACAATGTCACACATCTCAAGCTTATTTTTCCTCATTCCATCCCATATAGACATCGCTTGTCCATGAGGATCTTTGATTACGGACCTATCATAAAACGGAATGAACTCATTAGATAAGAATTTCTCATCTCCACCGAATTTGTTGAGCAAAGCCCATGCCCTTACAAACCCTACCATGCTAGCTCCATCACCAACAATGTGATGAGTAGTGAAACCAATGGATATTCCATGATTCGGGAAAAGTGTCACTTGAATGGCTAAGAGCGGGGCTAATTGGACCCCAAGTGCATGCCTAGGTCCTGCCAACTGAGGAACCAAGTGATAAAAATCCTTAGCATTTCGGAGATGGTTACCAATGAGATAATTGAAATTCGTATCAGTCAGAAAAAGTAACAGATATAGAATCTCCCGTAACATAACGCAGTTCAGGATAACCGCTTGAATTTACTGGACAAACAACGTAGCCAGCTAAAGGTGTGTAGTGCTTGAGAGCGAGGGAGAGTGAATCTTTAAGATTAGGAACAATAGTTTGGACGAAATTGGATTTGGACACGGGGATCTTGTAGAATAAAATCCGTCGCATACGGTGGAAAGATAACCATACATAATCAAAATACGTGAGAGGAAGTGTGAGCTCAGGTGCACTGCCGGGAGGTGGCGCAACTTGACATTGCTCAATTACAGAAGCCATTATAAGATTAAGTTACAAAGTGCGCAATGGGTGTAGGATTGGCTTATCAATATATAGAATTGCATGCGAATCTTGTTAAGAGTGTTCTCAAGAGGTTACTTCATTCTTAAAGTGATGGAAAGTTTGGTTTCCGACTCTGATATGTACCTACTAGACAACACGGCAATGCATAAAGTATGGCCAATATGGACGCATTTCGTCTTTCTTTCTCATAATTTTTGTTGTTGTCTCAAACGCCTATGGAAAGGCACACATATGTGGCTGATATATATTGGGTTAGGCCAATTAGTTGGTTGGTCAATCATATTTGATTAGTTGCTTGATCAATCAAATAGTATTGTTGCCTAAATCACCAAAATAATCCTCTTAAAATTGTGTGATATTGTCCGTTTTAGGCCAAAATGTCATGGTTTTTCTCAAAAGGCCTCACACCGTTAAGAGATTCCTACACCTTATATATAGCCTCCTAATCTTTGGTGTAATATTGTCCATTTTGGATCGAACTCGCACGGTTTTTTTCAAAAGACCTCATAACATTGAGAGATTGCGACACCTTATATGTAGCCTTCCAATCTTTTCAACTACCAAAGTGGGGTTTTCGCACACCAAATAATTTTCCTTCGGACCAAGTTCGACGTGGCCGCCCATTACCACATTCCACATATCAATTTTTGAGAATCACTGTGTGTCATCTGCATCGTCAGAGTATTTACTGCAAGCGAAGCCCACAACTAGTTTCTTCTTGTGTACACGTCTCCAAGCTTGTAAGAGTAGGCAAATCGAGCCCCGAGCCCTGCACTACCACTTTGCCATCGCCATACTCATTTCGTCGAACCTGGGCTCTGATACTAGGTGTTAGGCTAAACCAACACAATAATACTCATAATATGGTGTCATATTGTCCGTTTTAGGCCAAGACCGCACGGTTTTCCTCAAACGTACTCATACCATTAAAAGATTCGTATATCTTATATGTTGCATCCCAATTTTTTTAACTACCAATGTGAAACTTTATTCTCACACCCAACAAATATTGTCACGTCCTTTTTTCACCTCAACCCTTTAAATGATAAAGTGATTTAAAATGAATGTTCATATTTGGATGTTTATCGATTTGACTTTTTCATTATGTCTTGCTTGGTGCAAATTTGTCTTGAATGAATGATGGGGCCGTGGGAAGTGGGGGAGGCCAAAGCCCATTAGTGATTAATTTGTTCACATTCTTTAGGAATTGGGCTTGGTTAAACACATGAAATAAGAAATTAAAAAGGGAATGAGCATGAATGAATTTTTATTTCTTTTAGTTTTATTTATTTTACTTTTATTATATTGTCCGCTAGTAGCATGTTTAGGCCGACCACACATGGGTAGGCAATTTAGGGCATTCCTTTTTCTTTTTCTTTTTTTGAGGTAGGAGGTCGTTCCCTTTAGTCATTATGGTTTTATCAGGGGAATGCCCCAAAGGATTTGTAAATATTTTATCTGGGGACACTAGTAGAAAATGGCTGAATTTCGATCGCCAAAACGGTTAGAAATCGGCTAGAAATCACGAATTTCCTACTACTTTCTGACCAAAATTGGTCGGTCAGAAAATAGTTGGTCGAAAAATAATTTCCGACCGAATCCGTCGGTGATTTCCGACCAAAGTAGTCGAAACGTTCAAAAGGTCAGATGACCAAATTATTTTCAAATATTCGATTGAATCAGTCGTAATAATATAAATAAAAATATATAATTTTCGACCGAATCAGCCGAAAATTAATAATTAAAAAATTAAATTTATTTAATTTCCAACGGAATCCGTCGGAAACTGTTAAAAAGTAATTAATTTTTTTTGTCATTTCCGACCGATTCGGTCGGAAATCTGGGTATTTTTGAAAAGAAACTGGACAGCTGTCCAACTGTTTCCATTGGAAATGAGTCAGAATTTTCTGTAAAATTGGGCAAAATTCGGCTCAATTTTGAGCTACACCACCTGTCAAACAATTACAATACAATAACGCCAACAACCAATCAACAAATATAACATCTACACCAACAAATCCAACCATTAACATAATCTAAACCAACAAATCCATTAAACCTAATAATTTTTGGCATAAAAACATCCAAATAGTAGCCCACATTCAAGTTTAAAAACAAAACATAAACTTGTCTCTCACAATCAAGTTTACCAATCAACCAAAATCATACACCTAAACTACTACAAATCAGATTAAGTTTGTTCATCCTCATTATCAGATAGAACATGCCCATGTTTTCTCATGAATTTCTGCATCTTAACAAATGTTCCAAATTGTGAGTCCAACTGTTGCTTCAAATCACGAATTTCTTTTCTCATATCTTCAATGTGTTCTTGATTTTGAGAAGAAGAAGAATTGGGTAAGAGTGGGTTTGGATGACCTGTAAATGGAGTAAATCTATATGTGCATAATCTCAACCTAATGTTTCTTGGTTCACTAGCAAACTAGGGGAATACCCTATCAAAATGCTTCCACGCTTCTCCATCTGACGGATGGCATAGAATACCGGGTTGCCTTCAATGTTCATAGTGCCATCTCATATGAGGAGCAGAGCTCATTGATGCATACAACCTCTTTAACCTAGGTATAAGAGGTAAGTAATGCATCGCTTTAACTGAAACTTTCTTTTTTGTATTGGCATTTGTGACTTCCTTAAATCGAGGCTTATTACAAAATTTACAGTTCTCTAGAGATGCGTCATCCATATAGAATAACATGCAACCTTTCTCACAACAATCAATTCTCTCTCATGAAAGACCCAACTTGAAACTAATTTCTTAGCAGTGTAGAAATCTTTTGGTAAGTCAATGTTACTCGGATTAAGTTCATTCATAAGCTCAATAATGGAATTCATGCCCGCTTGGAAAATAAAACTATCTGATTTAATACTTAGCAATCTAACCGCAACAGACAACTTGGAATGCACCGAGCCTTCATACAATGGACGACTAGCTTCCTCTAAATGTACATAAAAATGCTTAGCCTCATCATTTGGTTCGGATTGAACCCCAGAAAATATCCCAAAAGCATCCCTCATCATTTCATTGTATCGAGAATTTTTAACATTATGCTCCGCAATGGGGCTAGCCTTACCACCAAAAGAATTATGAAAGTTAACATCATCTAAACTAGCATGATTCTCCCCGTGAACAATCCATATATAAAAAGTTTTCACAAACCCTTTTCTTGTAGAGATGAACTTTAACTTCATCTGTTTTCAATAACTTAACACACTTACATTTCACACAAGTGCACCTAATCCTTCCTCCAATAAGAAAATCATTAAGTGTTTGAGCCTTAGCAATAAATTCAGCAACCCCTTCAATAAATTCATCCCTCAACCCCGCACGATTAGGATGATTCCTATTATACATCCATCTACGATGCACAAATTCCATCTACACAAATAGAAATCTAGAAATGAGATATTTAAAATAATTTAATTTATTTAAATTGGTTACAAAGTTATACTCTTTCAAAGGTTCCTTTTAGATATAAGCGTATCATTGTGTCAAAGCACTTTAATTGATATATTTTATTTTTTAAATTAATATTTTTAACACTCGAAATCTCACATTAATCCATATTCTAAATAATATAAGTCTTTAACTATAATAATTAAATTTGAATAGCTTCTTAAATGTTCATATAATCCAAATTAACTAATGATTTCTCAAATTTATAAATTAATCTTAATATTAAAATTAAAAAAATTTAAATTTAATATCATTCTAATAATAAAACTAACAAGCAACAATGAACCTAGTACAACAAGCTTTACACCAAAGCTTTAAACTATAACTAGTTAATATAATTAAAATCAATAAACTATAAAGTTAATATATCAATCCAATAAGGCATGTAGAACTTTTTATTTATTTCAAGATTAATAACCCACGATTTTGAATTGCAGTCTTTGAATTATTCAAATTCTTAACAATCTTATTTCTTCTATTCCAGTATACTCATATATAGTCCTCCATCCCCTTGACTTAATTATCGTTGAAAGTGAAAGTGAAATTTCGTTTTCCTTCTTTCCTATCATTATTTTCTCAATTACTTTATGCCAACATCTCACCTTTTTTATTTCGAAAATAAGTTAATCAATCGCTAAAATTAGATTTAGGATTTCTTATCATATTCTTGTATAACCCAAAATTGAGTGACTATTTATGACATTGGATTTTTGGACAATTTGGACAATCTAATTTACATAATAATGGTGACAAAAGAATTTCGTAAAACAAAATCCCTATAGGAACAACATATATTCTTCTCTCTTTTTGTTTTATATTAAATATCATTCAAAAACTAAAATCCCTAAAATTTCAACCATACCTAATTCAACTAGTTAGGATTGTTCATATATAGAAAATCCAATAAGCCTACAACAACTAAAATTACTACAAATTTAACAATAAAAATAAGATATATATATATATATATATATATATATATATATATATATATATATATATATATATATATATATATATGTCAACGAAGTACTTACCTCGACGGAAAAAATATCGGAGATGAAATGTACCGCTGCCGCCGCGGAACCACTGCTGAAAATTAAAAGAAAAGGTTAAAAAATTAAGGGACAAAGGTAAGAGGAAGGAGATGGAGAAGGTGAGAGAGAGAGAGAGAGAGAGAGAGAGAGAGAGAGAGAGAGAGAGAGAGAGAGAGAGAGAGAGAGAGAGAGAGAGAGAGAGAGAGAGAGAGAAAAACATTACCTATAACAAGGAGTATGGTAAAGAAGGACGAGAGGGAGAGAGGAGGAGGATGAGAGAAGGAGGAAGAAAAGAAATGTTTCTGTTTTTGGGGAACAGGGGTCGGGTAGGGTTTTAAAAAAAAATCCCGACTGATTCGGTCGGAATTGTCATTTTAAATATTTTTTTTAAAAAAAAAAATCCGGCCGATTGAAGTCAAACGATTCAAACTGGTTTTTGCGCCAAAATTTGCGACCTATTTGGTCCGAAATATGGTCGAATAATTGATATTTTTTTGAAAATTCCAACGGATTCCGTCGGAAATTTCCGATAATTGTTTTCCGTCGGAATTTTATGATTTTTTAGTAATGGTAATGCCCCGAAGTACATGTAAACGAGGGCCAAAGATAGGACGATGCGAGGAAGCATAGAGTAGAATTTTAGCATTTTTATTTTATTTTTTCTTTTATTTTTTTTAGATAGGGATAACCTCGAACCTCTTTTGTGTTTATTTTATTTTTGTGTGTTTTTCCTCACTTTGAGTATTCTTAAAAGCCAATTTGATCAAGTGTGCAACCGTACTAGTTACGGAACTCGGGGAATGCCTAACATCTTCTCCCCGAGTCAAATGATCCCCCTTACTGGATTTCTAGTGCAGAGTATGTTTTAGAGTCAAATATGTTTTTAAGAGAAAATTACTTTTTAAAAGGTGACTTGGCACACCGAGATTTATGTCAAGTGGTGACTCTGGAATTACCCTTTTAAACACAACTTTGTCACTTTCAATTTCGAAAACCCTTTTGAGCTTTAAATCACTTTATCATTTTAAAGGGTTGCAGTGAAAAACGGGGTATGACAGATTTGGCGACTCTACTGGGAAGGTATGGTTGGCTTGTAGTTTGGTGATAGGGTTAGGGTTTTGAGTTTAATTAGATTTTTATATGGTAGTGGGGAGGGATAATGACCCTTGGATGAAATAGAGATAAGTGGCTAAGATTGAAACTAGGTATTGGGTCAATTGGGCGGGTCGACGAATCTGGGTTGATGGGTCAAATGAGGAGGTGAGTTGAGGAGTTGGGCCAGGTTTTGCTGGGCTACTGAAAATCTGAAATTAAGCTCAAAATTGGGCCAAATTTGCCTCTAAAAATTTGTTCCAAATTGGACCTTCAAATGAAATTCAAAAATAGCTAGATTTATAACTCGTAATTGAAAAATAGCCACAGTTTCAAAAATAATCGAAATTTAGCCACTTTTTATGTAAAGATATATTTGAACAAAAACACTGTTCAAAATCTGAAAAATATTCCAGTATAATATACTAGAGTTCGAAATTTTTTACATGTGAACTTCCAGCATAATATACTGGAGTTCCAGTATATTATGGAGTTCCAATATATTTATACTGGAACTCCATCATAATATACTGGATTTTCAGCATAATATACTGTCCTGCATAATATGCTGGAAGTTCATACACAGGTTCTCCAATCTCCGGTATATTATGCTAGAACTTTTCGTGTGCTGGAGTTCCAGCATAATATGCTGGAAGTTCATACACGGGTGCACTAATCTCCAGTATATTATGCCCGAACTTTTCGTGTTGCAGCAAAATAGTGGCTATTTTTCAATGACTTTGCAAACGCTGGCTATTTTTCAATTACCAGTCCGAAAACTGGCTAGCCCGTGCTATTTTCACGAAAATTATTATATCAAAACATTACTTGTCCCTTCTAGAAATAAAAATACTATAAAAATGAAATTAATGCTAAATAATAAAAATAGACTAAATTATAATGTTAAACTATTTTAGGGTATTTTCGAAGATAATACATAAAATAAAAGTAGAGAAAGATAGGTTTAAATCGTAGCGACACTAGAATAATATCACTATAAATAATCCTAAACTAAAAAGAAATAAGATAAAAGATGAAACTATTTTTTGTGTTTTCAAATTTTACGTTCTACAATTAAATTAAAATTAAAAATAGACTAAATCCTATTAAAATAATTCAAGTAAATATTTTAAAATATAAAAAAAATACTAAAAATAAAATAAAAATTGTGCGGGTCAAAAATTACGTGTTTACAAGTACCTTAAAATCTTGGAAATAATTTATCATTTGCGTTGGATGCTGAATGAGTGAACGTTCAAACGAAACCAAATAGATGATAGATCTGCTTCAGAAAGTTTAGTCCACAAGTATATATGAATAATCTATGTCAAAAACAAAGCTGTAGCTTTGATTTCTATTTCCAGAGACTACTTTACTATTCCATATTAATTGAGGCTTTTTAGGTCGTTCGTCCAATTAATTAATTGCTTATATAGTCCCACTCGTTTCTATTGTCTTTCAACCATTTTATCTCTGCCATAATTATATTGAGTTTTGTTGAATAACATTGAATAAATGGTAAGTAATCCGTTTTGACAAGTTAAATTATATTAATGGTACTTCCTCAGTTTCAAAATTATCTGTCGTAATTTTCTTTTATATGTCTCTTAAGAGATATTAATTAGAAAAATGATTAGACTATTTTTTCCTTATTTATGTTTTAAGATAAAATCTTTCTTCATTGAATATTTATTCTATTTATGTGTTATCTCCATCTTGAAGAACAATTATTACTAAGGGTAGAAAAGAAAAAAAAAATAATTTTGTCTTGAAATTCTAAAATGATAAATAATTTAAGACAATTATTTTTAGTAATCACGACTAATAATATGAGACGAAGTGAGTATAATTTAACTCTTAGTGGATGGTTAACGCTAGCATTGCGATTATGTACTGTTCATTTAATTTCCTAACTCGTATAGGGACCTCGGACATCCTTCGAGTAGTCTAGGCTAATATTTGAAAAGTTGCATCTTTGCTAACCGAGATTTGCCGGTGCCAGCTAAACAGGGGCAAAGGTAGACGGTTAGCTTATATTAAGAAATCTGTTAAATTTATGCAAAAATTAAATTCAAAATTTAGTGTCTCTATCTTGTACAGTCAGACATTTCTATAACATCATCTATATATAATAGTCATTCACTATAAAAGCTTAATTTTTCTCAGAACCGATTTTTTTATGTTATATTTTATCTCTCTATAACAGCTTTCTACCTATAATAGCAACAACTATCTTTATGACAGTGCGTTTTTTGTAAAATTACCCCTCTATAACAGTCATATAGATTTTCTAAGATTATTACTAATAATAATTATAAATATTTTAATCAAATATAACTTTCATATACAACTTATAATAGAAATATATATCTTAAGGATAACATTACGCTCCATGAAGATATGCACATTATTATTTTATTTTTTTGAAGATTTTTAAATGATATATTTTGCATTAGAAAAATGCCAAAAGATACTTACATATCAATTTATTCTTTTTGAAGATATGCACATCATTCTTTTTTTATTTGAAGATCTACACATGATATATTTTATATTCGACAAATACCAATAATATGTAAATGTAATATATTCACATTTTCTTAAGATATGCACATCATCATTTTTTATTTGAAGAGATTTGCTGGATGCTTAAATATTTGAGTGAGTTTCTCTTAGTGCATAGGTAATAGAATTTGAAGAACTCACTAAAGTTATTCGTTTAAAAAATTCAAGTTGTTCCTTTAATTTTTTTTTTCATGTCATACTGGGTCTAAACGCCAAGCTATTCCTTTAGAAACAAAGATAGCATTGTGCCAATACAAAAAAGATAATCCTACCATCACTCAAGAACAATTAAAGGAGAATTTTTCACTTGTTAGTCGTCAAACAGTCACCGACATTCTTTGTAACGATCAGATCGGTCGTTTTACTTTTTAGATCCCCGTTCTCCTAAATAGGATTCCACGTATGTGCTTTTACTATTTTATAACTTGCAGGATGGTTAGTTCGCGTTTGGAAAGGTTCGGGTTGAAATCGGAACACTGAGTTCCTTCATATTGGCTTAATATGGTTAAGTTTGATTTGGGTCAATATTTTTAGTAAACGACCTCAGAACCGGAATTTGACGGTCCCAATAGGTTCGTATGATAATTTTGTACTGGGCGTATATTCGGATCGGATTTTGGATGGCCCGGGAGCGTTTCGGCGCCTAAAGTAGAAAGTTAGCGCATTAAAGGTTTTAAAGTTCTTAAAATTTTGGTTTGAAGTAGGTTTTGGTGTTATCAAGGTCCGTTTGGGATTCCGAGCCCAAAAATAATTTTGTATAGTAATTTAATACTTGCACGCAAAATTTAATATTATTTCGAGTAGTTTAAGTATGATTCGGCGCGTTCGGAGTAAGTTGGAAGAACTTGAAGTTCATAAGTTGATTCGATTTGGTTTGGAGTGTGATTCTTAGTTTTGGTATTGTTTCATGTGTTTCGAGAGGTCGAGTAGGTCCATCTTGTGGTTACAAACTTGTTGGTATATTTGGGCGAGGCCTCGGGGGCCCGGATGCCATTCGAACGATGCGCGGAACTCGTTTGGACTTGGGGAGAATAGCTAAAGCAGAACGGGCTTCTGGTGCAATCGCACCTGCGAGGAACTAGCTGCAGGTGCGAGCTCGTAGAAGTGAGCCAACGACTGCAGAAGCGAAATAGAGTGGACTGCCCAGTGGTCACAGAAGCGAGGAAGGGACCGCATCTGCGAAAGCACAGATGCGAAGGATTTGATCGCAGAAGCGGGGAAGGCCGCATGTGTGAGGGGGCGAGCTGCAGAAGCGGGCTAGCAGGTGTGATGCCCTTTTTGCAGGTGCGCCCAAAGCTAGGCTGGGTGTCTTCCGTAGAAGCGGACCTTTGTCCGCAGAAGCGGTGTTGCGGGTGTGACCCAAGGTCCGCAGAAGCGGAATCGCTGGAGGCAGTGAGGCCTTTTTATTTCGGGACTTGAGCAATTTTAGCTCATTTCTTTCATCCCTTAGGCGATTTTGGAGCTCTTTGAAAAGGAATTTTCACCTAGCACTTTGAGGTAAGTAATTTCTATATGAGATGAGTTTAATATATGTATTTTTGGGTAGATTCTTAGAATATAAAGTGTAGAAATTGTGGGTTAAGTTGAAAAATCTAGGTTTTGATAAAAATTAGGATTTACCCACGAAAATGATTATGGAATTGGGTGAAAATTATATATTTGAGTTCATGAGGTTATGGGTAACAATTATCTTCAAATATTTCCTGAATCCGGGTACGTGGGTCCGGGGATAAATTTTAAGAATCTTCCAATTTGTGTTGGGTAATTACTCTAATAGCTAAATTATTAACTTTTTAGCGTATATTGATTATTTTACATAACATTTGGCTAGCTTCGAATTGTTCGACACCAAGTTGGGTCCTTAGAGTGAATTTGAGGCCGGAAAGTGAGCTTTGAGACAAGGTAAGTCTCTTACCTAACCTTGTAAGAGGGAATTTACCCCATAGGTGATTTAAATTACTATTTGCTTCTAATTGTAGGGACTGCGTACGCACGAGATGACGAGAGTTCGTGCGTAGCTACTAATTATGCTTATGTACGGGTAGTTTAGGACCCAAATCATGAAATATTTATAATATTTGCACCTTACTTGTTAATTAAAGTGCCTAAATTATATTGGAACTTGATAGAGGAATTGTAAAAGACTAAATTTTACTTGAATTTTGGCGGGTTACTTGACCATTAATAGAAATTGTGCTTTTTTGTGTATTAGCCTTATAATAGCTTTTAAATCGGATGTTCATAAAGTATTCTCTCTTCTTGTGGAGCGGGCCGAATGCCTCGGCAGTAGAATAGATGCATCTATGGTTCGTGTTGATCGACCCTCGACAGTCTACACATTATTCTGGATCGGGCCGTCCGACCTCGGCATAAATCATGTGTGATAATACTAGGAGCCTAATATTGTGATGACCCAAAATGTCATCTTATGTTTTAGAACTCGAATCTGCACTCTTAAGCCTTTAAAATCGCATTTTACCCTTCTCGATTTGTGTGCGCAGTCCGGGCAGGTTTTCAGAAAGCTTTTCTGTTGAAAATTAATGAAAATAAGAATTTTTGCCTTAAAAGTTGATTTTAGTTGACTTCGGTCAATATTTTTGGTAAATGGACCCGGATCCATGCTTTGACGGTCCCGGTAGGTCCGTATCAAAATTATGAGACCTGGGCGTATGCCCGGAATCGAATTCGGAGGTTCTTAGCTCAAGATATGAATTTTTGATGAAAATTAAAAGTTTGAAAATTAATTGTTTTAAGAATTGATTGATATTTGGAATTGTTAGTATCGGGTCCGTATTTTGGTTCGGGAGCCCGGTACAGTTTCATTATGATATTTAAGACTTGTCTGTGAAATTTGATGAGAAACGGAGTTGATTTGACGTGATGCGGACGTCTAGTTGAGAAGTTATGGATTTTAAAGTGTTCTTGAGAATTTCATTTGATTTGGTGCTAAATTCATAGTTTTAGGTGTTATTTTGGCAATTTGATCGTGCGAGCAAGTTCGTATGATATTTTTAGACTTGTGTGCATGTTTGGTTTAGAGCCCCGAGGGCTCGGGTGAGTTTCGGATAGGCCACGTGATGTTTTAAACTTTGAAAATCTGGTTTTTCTGCAGAATCTGTGTTCTGGCATGTCCTTCTTCGCGTTCGTGGAGGTACTCTCGCGAACGCGAAGAGTAATCCAGTGAGGCTGAGAATTCTTCTTCGCAAACGTGAAGGCCTGGTCGCGAACGCAAAGTGATGGGGGATTTACCGTTCGCGAACGCGACCTACTCATCGCGAACGCGAAGCACTTGGGGACCTGGGGGGGTTGGTCGTTCCTTCATCGCCAACGCGAGCAACGCCTCGCGAACGCGATGCACACTGTCGCCCAGTGCATAAAACGGAATCAAACACGGGTTTAAGCCATTTCTTCAATATTTTTCAAGAACCAAACGGGTAGAGGCAATTTTCAAGAGCCATTTCTTCCCCAAAGTGTTGGTAAGTGATTCTAAACCATTTTCTTTCAATTACCCATTACATTCCTTGAATTATCAACCAAAAATCTAGAGTTTGTATGGTAGAATTAGGGGTTAGGGTAGAAAATAGGGATTTCGGGAATTTGGGGATTTAGACCTCAATTTGAGGTCGCATTCCAAAACTAATTACATATTCGGGCTCGGGGATGAATGGGTAAAAAGATTTTGGTCCGAACCTCGGGTTTTGACCAAGTGGGCCCGGGGTCTATTTTTTGACTTTTTGGAGGAAAAATTGGAAGAATTTAATTTAGGCAATATAATTGATTCCTTTAGCAATATTTGATATTATTGAGTCATTTTTTAATAGATACGAGTGGTTTGGAGGTGAATTACAAAGGAAAAGCCATGATTGAGGATTTAGTGACCTTCGGAGCGAGGTAAGGTTGTCCAACAGGACGGGACGGGACGTCCCGTCCCGCTTAATTATAAACGGGATGGGCCCATGTTAAACGGGAGACGGGATAGGACGGGATGGCTATTTCATCCCGTTTGTCCCGCCCCATTTCGTCCCGTCTAGTCCCGTCCCGTCCCGTCCCGTTTGTCCCGTCCCATTTCGTCCCGTCTAGTCCCGTCCCGTCCCGCCTGTACCGTCCCATCCTGTCCCGTCCTGTCTCGTCCCGACCCGTCCCTCCTGTCCCGCGTCCTATTGTTTTGTGCATTATATACAAAAAAAACTTATAATCCTGCTTTTGAAGGTTTTCCTAAGACCACGGTTAGAAATGATATTTTTAAATTTTAAACCGAATATTTTCAGTATATTCGTTGTGTATTGTTTCACTTAGATTGTAAAGTGTCTATCACATCTGATATAGGTCATAGTCCTAATGGTTGTGATTATTTAACTGTTACATGTCATTGGGTTGATCATCACTAGAACATGCAAACACGTATTATTGGTTATAAATTTATTGATTCAAAACACAATGGAACATATATTGCAACTACTGTTCTACAAATTATTGATTTTTATGGACTCATTGCTAAAGTTTTAACTATCACCTTAGATAATGCTTCTGCTAAGTACTAACACAACTACAACAACTAGCTTAATGAAATGATTGCAAAATTAATCTAACTTATGCATCGGCCATTAATGAAATGATTGCAAAATTGAAAAAGTATTTTTTCCCTATTCCCCAAGTTTATTTAATTTCTACTATACTTAACCCATCTTTAAAATTAAGAGGTGCAAATGGACTTGTTCGTAAAATTTATGAGAATTTAGCAATTCAAGAAAATGAACAACCATCTCTCGAAGACTGCCAAGCTAACATATATTCTTATGTTAGATCAATATTTGATAAACATAAATCTATGGAAACAACAAGTGGTGAAACTAGGAAAGAACAAGAATATAATGAGATACTTAGCATCGGGAGCTATGACGGCATGGAACTCATGGAACATCAATCAACATTGCCAATTCAAGAACAATGTCCGAGAGAAATTATAGATAAGTTACAACTTTCAACGAAGTTATATAGGAGCTTACAAATATTAGTATGATAATTTATAATTGGCTACTAAGAGGCCTAGTTCAAATAGAACCCTTCCTAGAAGGTGGCTGCGTAGATTATGTGCTCTTCAAAAGAATTATATTTGTATGTGAGATTTGAAAGTTCTATTAATAAAATAAAAGGCTCTAAGCGTTGAATTATTTTTATGAATTGTCTTACACTCTTACTTAGTTACTTAATAGCTTGAAATTATATTAAATAAATTATAACTCTATTATAAATTTATAATTACTAGAATATTTTATTACAAGTCTTTTGTTTTAATATTTTATAATTCTTTACTTAGTTTTCTAATTTCCGTTTAATTTTTAAGTTTATTAAATAACTCAAAAAACTAGTTTTTGCAAACTTTAAAAACATAGTCATTGTCAAAAGAATAGCGATTTTCAAACTCAATGCTTAAATAATTTTTTTTTAAAACGGCACTTAAAGCCCGCGAACCCATCCCGTCCCATCCCGTTTGATAGCGGGACGGGATGGGACTACTGTTTTGTCCCGTTTGTCCCGTCCCGTTTCATCCCGTCCCGGCTAAATGTCGTCCCGTCCCATCCCGTCCCGTTAATTCTGTCCCGTCCCGTCCCATCCCGTTCAGTTGGACAGCCATAGAGCGAGGTAAGTGTCGACTGTTACGTGTTTTATTGTTGAATACGATGTATAGTTGAGGTGACGAGCATCTATACGTTGTGGTCGAGTCATAGCATGAGACTGAAATTCTATTTTCTTGCAAATTTGTAAATCTTAAATCTTGTTATCCATGCTTATTGTTGTTGAAATGTTGGGAGACTTGTACCCGGTTCCACCAAAGTTGATAAAATTTTGAAAGTAATCATTGATGAAATATTGATTTCTTGTGAAATCCGTTGTTATTGATTCTATGAATTGTGAGGAAGAGTGTAAAGCACGAAGGGTGATGCCGTGCATGATTTACTTATATTGTGAGGAAGAGTGTAAAGCACGAAGGGTGATGTCGTACATGATTTATTTATATTGTGAGGAAGAGTGTAAAGCACGAAGGGTGATGCCGTGCATGATTTATTTATATTGTGAGGAAGAGAGTAAAAGCACGAAGGGTGATGTCGTGAAATCTTATTTATTACTTGGTGAGGTTGAGAATAAAAGCACGAAGGGTAATACCGTGCCGATTTTTCCTTGTTGTCTTAATTGCTCAATTCGTTTAAAGATTTCCGGTTTAATTTTGTCTTTTCATTATTTTCACTCTTTATGTGGTATTTTCCCCACTGTATGTTCCCCTCCCATTATTTCTGCATTATTATTTTACTTATTGTTGTTGCCTCTAGCATGATTATACTGTTCAGGTTATATGTGAGTGTCTTCTCTTAGCCTCGTCACTACTTCGCCGAGGTTAGGCTCGACACTTACCAGTACATGGGGTCGGTTGTACTGATGCTGCACTCTGTACTTTCTGTGCAGATTTTGATACCAGCTCAGGTTGATCGAGATTCGCTACTGGTCCGCTGTCCGGAGACTCAAGGTAGATCTGTCGGCGTTCACAAACCTTGGAGTCCCCATCTATCCTTTATGTCTTACTGTTTTCTTTCGTTCAGACAGTTATATTTATTTCAGACTATTACTTGTCGTAAATTCTAGAATGCTCATGAATTGTGACTTCAGATCCGGGTGGTAGTAGTTAATACAGATTTATGATATTCCGCACTTGTTATATTTCATTGTAGTTAATTAATGTGAATTACTGAATGGAAATAAGAAATTGGTAAATGATTCTCTAATGTTGTCTTGCCTAGCAAGTGAAATGTTAGGCGCCATCACGGTCCCGTTGGTGGGAAATTTTGGGTCGTGATAGGTGGTATCAGAGCACTAGGTTGCCTAGGTCTCACGATTCACAAGCAAGCTTAGTAGAGTCTGGAGGATCGGTACGGAGACGTCTGTGCTTATCTTCTAGAGGCTATGAAGTTTAGGAGCAAGTTTCACTTCTATTCTTATCTGTCATGCGATTTTGCTTTCTCAATACTGATTCAACTTGTCTACTCTTATTCTCTCGCAGATGGAGAGAACACATACCGCTTCCTCAGATGAGCAGCAGCCAGAGCCTCCAGTGATAGCTCCTACGCGGGGTCGAGGTCGAGGCCGTCCCAGAGGCTTAGGCAGGGGCAGGGCTCAGCCTAGATCCCGAGCAGCAGCCCCAGCAGCGGAACCTCAGATAGAGATTGACGAGGAGGTTCCAGCCCAGACTGTTCCTGTCGGGCCAGCTCAGGTTCCGGAGGGGTTCATTGCTACCCCAGTACTTCAGGACGCTTTGGTCTGTTTGGTGGGCCTTATGGAGAGTGTGTCCCAGACTGGCGCGTTTCCCATGGCACCAGCAGTCTGTCAGGCTGGAGGAGGAGCCCAGACTCCTACCACTCCCACGCCAGAGCAGATAGCTCCCCAGTATCATGCTCCAGCAGCTCAGCCAGTCAGATTAGTTCACCTGGTTATTGCGGCACAGGTCGGAGATGGGCCAGCTATGTCTTCTGAGGCTTATGGAGATTGGACAGGTTTATCAAGCTCTTTCCTGTTCACTTCAGCGGTGCTCTTTCAGAGGATCCCCAGGAGTATATTGACAGCTGTCACGAGGTTTTACGAAACACGGGTATAGTGGAGACCAATGGGGTCGATTTTGCTGCATTTCAGATGACTGGTTCCGCCAAGAAATGGTGGAGAGATTACTTGTTGACCAGACCAGCTGGGTCGCCTGCTCTTACTTGGGACCAGTTCTCTTAGCTCTTCATAGAGAAGTTTCTGCCTATCACATTGAGGGAGGAGTGTCGCTGTCAGTTTGAGCGTCTCTAGAAGGGCGGTATGACTGTTACTCAGTATGAGACCCATTTTGTGGATTTGGCTTGTAATGTTACTCTTCTTCTTCCCACCGAGAGAGAGAGAGAGAGAGAGAGAGAGAGAGAGAGAGAGAGAGAGAGAGAGAGAGAGAGGGAGAGGAGGTTTTATTGATGAACTTGTTCAGCCTATCAGATTGCAGATGGCTAAGGAGACTGGGAGTGAGATTTCTTTTCAGGCGGCTGCTAATGTCGCCAGACGGGTCGAATTGGTTCTTACTTAGGAAGGTCAGGGGTCTGACAAGAGATCTCGTCATTCTGGTGAGTTTAGCGGTGACTCACCTAGAGGCAGGAGTACTTTTGGTAGAGGCCATCCTCCCAGGCCGTTTCATTCAGCGCTTCAGGCATCTCATGGTGCCTCAGGTGGTCGTGGCCCTCAGATGCATTATTCCTACCAGCTAGCCTACAGTGCACCACCAGCTCCTATTAGTGCACCTCCACTCTAGAGTTATCAGGGTGGTTATTCAGGACGACATGGTCAGTTTCAGGGTCAGCAGTCACAACAACCAAAGTTATGTTATACTTGTGGTGATTTGAGGCATATTGCTAGATTTTTCCCTCGGACAACGGGTAACTCACAGCATCAGAGTTCTCATTCCATGGTTGCGGCACCAGTTGCTGCACCACCTACTCAGCCAGCCAGAGGCAGGGGTCAGGCACCAAGAGGTAGAGGCCAGACAGTTAGAGGTGGAGGTCAGGCCGTTAGAGGTGGAGACCAGCCAGCTAGAGGCCGTCCCAGGGACGTAGTTCAGGGTGGTAGGGCCCAACCCAGCGTTTTGCTTTCCCAGCCAGGCCTGAGGCTGAGTCATCTGACACTGTTATCACAGGTACTGTTTCAGTTTGCAGTAGTGATGCTTCAGTTCTATTTGATCTGGGATCTACTTACTCCTATATGTCATCCTATTTTGCTTCCTATTTGGTTGTTCCCCGTGATTCTTTGAATGCTCCTGTATATGTGTCCACACCAGTGGGAGATGTTATTATTGTATATCGTGTTTATCATTCGTGTGTGGTCACTATTGGGAGTCTTGAGACTCGTGTAGATCTTCTACTTCTTGACATGGTTGATTTTGATGTCATACTGGGTATGGATTGGCTGTCACCTTATCATGATATATTAGATTGTCACGCCAAGACGGTGACCTTAGCCTTGCAAGGGTTGCCTCGATTAGAGTGGAGAGGGAATCTTGGCCATTCTGCCAGCATGGTTATCTCTTATGTGAAGGCTCGGTATATGATTAAGAAGTGGTGTCTAGCTTATTTGGCTTATGTCCGCGATTCTAGTGCGAAGGTTCCTTCCATAGATTCAGTACCGGTTGTTTGTGAATTTCCAGAGGCGTTTCCTGCAGACCTATCGGGGATGCCACCTGACAGGGATATTGATTTCTGCATTGATTTAGCTCCGGGCACTCAGCCTATTTCTATTCTGCCATATCGCATGGCCACGCTAGAGTTGAAAGAATTGAAGGAGCAGTTGCAAGATTTGCTTGATAAGGGCTTCATAGGCCTAGTGTCTCGCCCTGGGGTGTACCTGTGTTGTTTGTGAAGAAAAAAGGTGGATCGATGAGGATGTGTATAGATTATCGGCAGTTGAACAAAGTCACCACCAAGAACAAATATCCATTGCCGAGGATTGATGATTTATTTGATCAGCTTCAGGGTGCCAAGGTGTTTTCAAAGATTGATTTGAGATCTGGCTACCATCAGTTGAGGATTAGGGCATTCGATGTTCCTAAGACTGCTTTTCGGACTCGGTATGGGCATTATGAATTTCTAGTAATGTTATTTGGGCTGACAAATGCCACCGCAGCATTCATGGATTTGATGAACCGGGTGTTAAAACCCTATTTGGATTCCTTTGTGGTTGTATTTATTGATGATATCTTGATCTACTCCCACAGTCGAGAGGAGCATGAGAAGCACCTTTGGGTCGTTCTTTAGACTCTGAAAGACCGCTAGTTATATGCTAAGTTCTCAAAATGCGAGTTTTGGTTGAGTTCAGTTGCTTTCTTGGGTCACGTTGTATCAGCAAAGGGTATTCAGGTGGATCCCAAGAAGATTGAGGCAGTCCAGAATTGGCCTAAACCCACATTGGCTACAGAGATCCGTAGTTTCCTGAGTTTGGTAGGCTATTACCATCAATTTGTGGAGGGGTTTTCATCTATAGCAGCCCCGTTGACCAGATTGACCTAGAATAGTGCCCCGTTCAGGTGGTCAGATGAGTGTGAAGAGAGCTTTCAGAAGCTCAAGACAACTTTGACTACGACACCGGTATTGGTGTTACCCACAGGTTCAGGATCTTATACAGTATATTGTGATGCATCTCATATTGGTCTGGGTGCGGTGTTGATGCAGGGTGGCAAGGTTATTGCATATGCTTCACGACAGCTGAAGGTCCATGAGAAGAATTACCATGTTCATGATCTAGAGCTGGCAGCCATTGTTCACACGTTGAAGATTTGGAGGCACTATATTTACGGCGTGCCATGTGAGGTATTCACTGATCATCTGAGCTTGCAATATTTGTTCAAGCAGAAGGAACTCAATTTGAGACAGAGGAGGTGGCTGGAGCTATTGAAAGACAATGATATCACCATATTGTATCATCCCGGGAAGGCCAATGTGGTGGCCGATGCTTTGAGTAGAAAGTCAGTCAGTATGGGTAGCCTTGCATATATTCCAGTTGGTGAGAAATCACTTGCATTGGATGTTCAGGCCTTGGCCAACCAGTTCGTGAGGTTAGATGTTTCCGAGCCCAGCCGTGTTCTAGCTTGTACAGTCGCTCGGTCTTCCTTGTTTGAGCGCATCATAGATCGACAGGATGACGATCCTCATTTACTTATCCTTAGAGACACAATGCTGCACGGTGGTGCCAAGCAGGTTACTGTTGGAGATGACGGAGTTTTGAGGATGCAGGGTCGTGTTTGTGTGCCTAATGTGGATGGACTTCGTGAGTTGATCCTTGAGGAGTCCCACAGTTCCAGGTATTCTATTCATCCAGGCGCCGCCAAGTTGTATCAGGATTTGAGGAAGCATTATTAGTGGAGGCGAATGAAGAAGGACATAGTTGCTTGTGTAGCTCGGTGCCTAAATTGCCAGCAGGTAAAGTGTGAGCATTAGAGGCCTAGTGGTTTACTTCAGAGGTTAGATATTCCTGAGTGGAAGTGGGAACGTATCACTATGGACTTTGTTGTTGGACTCCCACGAACTTAAAGGAAGTTCGATGCAGTATGGGTAAGCGCAATTCATTCCTGTGTCAGTTACCTATTCCTCGGAGCGGTTGGCAGAGATTTATATTCATGAGATCGTCCGTCTTCATGGTGTGCCCGTGTCTATCATTTCTGATCGAGGTACGTAGTTTACCTCACACTTTTGGAGGGCAGTTCAGCGTGAGTTGGGTACGCGGGTTGAGTTGAGCACAACATTTCATCCTCAGACGGACGGGCAGGCCGAGCGTACTATTTAGATCTTGGAGGATATGCTCCACGCCTGTGTTATTGACTTTGGGGGTTCTTGGGATCAGTTTTTGCCGTTAGCGGAGTTTGCCTACAATAACAGCTACCAGTCGAGCATTTAGATGGCTCCCTATGAGGCATTATATGGTAGACGGTGTAGGTCGCCAGTTGGGTGGTTTGATCCGGGGGAGGCTCGGTTATTAGGTACAGATTTAGTTTAGGAGGCCTTGGACAAGGTCAAGATTATACAGGATCGACTTCGTACAGCTCAGTCCAGGAAAAAGTGTTATGCTGACCGTAAAGTTTGTGATATTGCATTCATGGTTGAAGAAAGAATATTGCTTCGGGTATCGCCCATGAAGGGTGTTATGAGATTTGGGAAGAAGGGCAACTTGAGCCCTAGGTATATCGGGCCATTTGAGATCCTCGAGAGAATGGGGGAGGTAGCTTATCGACTTGCATTGCCTCCAGGGTTATCCTCAGTTCATCCGGTATTCCATGTGTCCATGCTCCGAAAATATCATGGTGACCCGTCCCACATGTTAGATTTCAGCTCTGTCCAGTTGGACAAGGATTTGACTTACGAGGAGGAGCCGGTGGCCATTCTAGACCGGCAGGTTCGTCAGTTGAGGTCAAAGAGTTACCCTTCAGTTCAAGTGCAGTAGAGAGGTCAGCTTATTAAGGCAGCTACTTGGGAGTCCGAGTCCGATATGCGGAGTAGATATCCCCACCTTTTCACCAGCCCAGGTAATTTTCTATATCCGTTTGAGGACGAATGGTTGTTTTAGAGGTGGAGAATGTGATGACCCAAAAGGTCATCTTATATTTTAGAACTCGAATCTTCGCTCTTAAGCCTTAAAAATCACATTTGTATCCTCCTCTATTTGCGTGCGCAGTTCGGGTAGGTTTCCGGAAAGCTTTTATGTTGAAAATTAATGAAAATAAGAATTTTTGCTTTAAAAATTGATTTTAGTTGACTTCGGTCAACATTTTTTGTAAACGGACCCGAATTTGTACTTTGACAGTCCCGGTAGGTCCGTATCAAATTATGGGACCTGGGCGTATGCCCGGAATCGAATTTGGAGGTCCCTAGCTCAAGATATGAATTTTTGATGAAAATTAAAAGTTTGAAAATTAATTGTTTTTAAGAATTGATTGATATTTGAAATTGTTAGTATCGTGTCCGTATTTTGGTTCCAGAGCCCGGTACAGTTTCATTATGATATTTAAGACTTGTCTGTGAAATTTGGTGAGAAACGGAGTTAATTTGACGTGATTCGGACGTCCAGTTGAGAAGTTATGGATTTTAAAGTGTTCTTGAGAATTTCATTTGATTTGGTGCTAAATTCGTAGTTCTAGGTGTTATTTTGGCGATTTGATCGCGCAAGCAAGTTCGTATGATGTTTTTAGACTTGTGTGCATGTTTGGTTTAGAGCCGCAAGGGCTCGGGTGAGTTTCGGATAGGCTACGGGATGTTTTAAACTTTGGAAATCTGGTTTTTCTGCAGAATCTGTGTTCTGGCATGTCCTTCTTCGCATTCGCGGAGGTACTCTCGCGAACGCGAAGAGTAATCCAGTGAGGCTGAGAATTCTTCTTCGCGAACGCGAAGGCCTGGTCACGAACGCGAAGTGATGGGGGGATTTACCGTTTGCGAACGCGACCTGCTCATCGCGAACGCAAAGCACTTGGGGACCTGGGGGAGGGTTGGTCGTTCCTTCATCGCGAATGCGAGCAACGTCTCACGAACGCGAAGGCCAGGGGGCATAACCATCGCGAATACGAGCTGGGTCTCGCGAACGCGAAGGCTTGGCAGCTAGTACCCTTCACGAACGCGACAGTGGCCTCGCGAACGCGATGCACACTGTCGCCCAGTGCATAAAACGGAATCAAACACGGGTTTAAGCCATTTCTTCAACATTTTTCAAAAACCAAATGGGTAGAGGCGATTTTCAAGAGACTTTTTCTTCCCCAAAGTATTGGTAAGTGATTCTAAACCATTTCTTTCAATTACCCATTACATTCCTTGAATTATCAACCAAAAGTCTAGAGTTTTTATGGTAGAATTAGGGGTTAGGGTAGAAAATAGGGATTTCGGAAATTTGGGGATTTAGGCCTCAATTTGAGGTCGGGTTCCAAAAATAATTCCATATTCGGGCTCGGGGGTGAATGGGTAAAAAGATTTTGGTCCGAACCTCGGGTTTTGACCAAGCGGGTCCGGGGTCGATTTTTTGACTTTTTGGAGGAAAAATTGGAAGAATTTTAGGTAATATAATTGATTCCTTTAGCAATATTTGATATTATTGAGTCATTTTTGAATAGATACGAGTGATTTGGAGATGAATTCTAAAAAAAAAGCCGTGATTGAGGATTTAGTGACCTTCGGAGCGAGGTAAGTGTCGTGTCTTACTTTGGCTTGAGGGAATAGGTATTGTGTGAGTAACTGCTACGTGTTTTGTTGTTGAATACGATGTATAGTTGAGGTGACGAGCATCTATACATTGTGGTCGATTCATAGCATGCGAGTGAAATTCCATTTTCTTGCAAATTTGTAAATCTTAAATCTTATTATCCATGCTTACTATTGTTGAAATGTTGAGAGACTTGTACCGGTTCCACCAAGGTTGACAAAATTTTGAAAGTAATCATTGATGAAATATTGATTTCTTGTGAAACTTCTCTTTATCCGTTGTTATTGATTCTATGAATTGTGAGGAAGAGTGTAAAGCACGGAGGGTGATGTCGTGCACGATTTACTTATATTGTGAGGAAGAGTGTAAAGCACGAAGGGTGATGTCGTGCACGATTTATTTATATTATGAGGAAGAGTGTAAAGCACGAAGGGTGATGTCGTGCATGATTTATTTATATTGTGAGGAAGAGAGTAAAAACACGAAGGGTGATGCAACACAATCTTATTTATTACTTGGTGAGGTTGAGAATAAAAGCACGAAGGGTGATGTCGTGCCGATTTTTTCTTGCTGTCTTAATTGCTCAATTCGTTTAAAGATTTCCAGTTTAAATTTTATCTTTTCATTGTTCTCACTCTTTATGTGGTATTCCCCCAACTGTATGTTCCCCTCCCATTATTTCTGCATTATTGTTTTACTTATTGTTGTTGCCCCTAGCATGATTATACTGTTCAGGTTATATGTGAGTGTCTTGTCTTAGCCTCGTCACTACTTCGCTTAGGTTAGGCTCGATACTTACCAGTACATGGGATCGGTTTTACTAATGCTGCACTCTGCACTTTCTGTGCAGATTTTGATATCGGCTTAGGTTGATCAAGATTTGCTACCGGTCCGCTGTCCGGAGACTCAAGGTAGATCTGTCGGCCTTCACAAACCTTGAAGTCCCCGTCTATCCTTTATGTCTTACTGTTTTCTTTCGTTCAAATAGTTGTATTTCTTTCAAATTATTACTTGTCGTAAATTCTAGAATGCTCGTGAATTGTTACTCCAGATCCGGGTGATAGTAGTTAATACAGATTTATGATATTTCGCACTTGTTATATTTCATTATAGTTAATTAATGTTAATTACTGAATGGAAATAAGAAATTGGTAAATGATTCTCTAATGTTGGCTTGCCTAGCAAGTGAAATGTTAGGCACCATCACGGTCCCATCAGTGGAAAATTTCAGGTCGTGACAAATTATACTTGATATTATTTTATGGCTTGAGAGGTTATAATTATTTAATGACAGAAATTGACTAGGGATTTACTATTAGAGAAAGAATTATTTATTCACTGCTTGTTATTGAGTTATTATTATTATTTACATAACCCATGCTTATTTAGAATTTATGTATTTTATTGTTAGCCAATAGTAAGGGTCGATGTCGACCCCTCGTCACTACTTCTTTGAAGTTAGACTAGATGCTTACTGGGTACATGTTGTTTATATACTCACGCTACACTTCTGCACTAATCTTGCAAGATCTGAGGCAGGTGCATCTGGCGGTCATATCGGCGTGCACCCTCGTTACCCCGAGGCCTAGTGGTGAGCTGCTTCCTGAGCCGTTCTGCAGCACCTAGAATCTCTCTTTTGCAACTATTTTATGTCTACTTTTATTTCATACAGTAGTTAGAGTTTTGTATATTCTACTAGTTGCTCATACACTTATAACACCAGATGTTGGAACACATACTAGTAGACTTTATGATTTTGGAGTATTTATGTCACTGTATTTGCTCACTTATTAGCCTTCATTTTACTTTATTAAATTTTTCTACTCCTCATTTTATTAATAAATGAAATTCAATTACTTGAAAATTTTATTAAAAAGAGTAATTACATGATTAGTTCACCGTTGGCTTGCCTAGCGGCGATGTTGGGCGCCATCACGGCCTATAGAAGAAACTGGGTCGTGACATTCTTAGCAAGAAGAATAAGTATATAGAGGCGGCTAAGCAAGCAGAAGTTGTTCAAAGGCATGTACAAATAAAGAGATTGCGCAAGCAGAAGTTATTTAAACTTTTGTTCATCCAAAAACTAATTAATTAAGATTAACCAGATCGACAAAGCAGTATAGATTTAGTTTACTCAATGTCACGACCCCAAATTCTCTTCGTAGGAGGTCGTGATGGCACCTAGCCTCTAAGACTAGGTAAGCCTATCAATGCGGAAAAATCATAAATATCTGAAATAAATAAACTACAATTCAAAAAATTACAACTCCCAAAATTCGGTAGAAATAAGTCACAAGCTTATAAGAATTTATTCTCTATGTCTCTATACATCAGAGTCTAAAGCAAATAAGGAAGACAACATAGTAAGATAGAAGGGGACTTCGGAGTCTGTGGACACTGGAAGATATACCTCGAAGTCTCCTCGTACATCAAGTTTACTGATTCCTGGTATGAGCATAGTATGAGCACACCACAACCACAACGGTACCCAGTAAGTGCCAAGCCTAACCTCGGTAGAGTAGTGACGAGGTTAGGTCAGGCCCTACTGGAAAATAATAATTGCATGGTAAAATATTTAACAATATAATAAAATAAAATGACAATGGAAATGAATTAAGTAGCATGTCACCATTTAATTACATAAAATAATGGCAAATAATATCCCGTGGAATCAAAACAGAATTCCTTTCAACTTTAAGAAAAATCACAACAAATAATTAAAGGCAACTGCGGACATAGAATAATATCAACAAGGGCACTCCCGATGTACCGCCTCGTAGTCCCAAATCAGAAATAAATTCACAATATCTCATTTCCTTATCTCACAGCGGGAGCCTTCACAATTTATTTTTAAAGAAAATACTTTTCCCGAAATAGCATCCCGCGTTTTAGCCATCCTTATCACACCGCATGACTTCTAGTAGTTCTCCCTACTAGCCACGCATATCAAGCCACTTTTATCTCACCGCATGCATTTCAATACCCAGACCTTATACCACCACATGCGTATCAACATCACAATATATCACAATTTGCACCTCAAATGCTCAAACAATTTAACTTGCCAAAATACTGCAAAAACAATATTTTTCCACAATAAAGAGCTCACGGCTCATGCCAACATAAATCAAAAATAATATTTTTTCACAATAAAGAGCTCACGGCTCCATCACAATGAGTACGGAAATCTTACAAAAATATTCAGGAATAAATAATTCAGCAAAATAATATTTTAAAATCTTTAATACGTTACTTCAATTCCAAATTTAAAAATTTCAAATACTTCATATTAATAATATTTAAATTAAATAAAATCAACTCTAAATAATGCACAGAATAAAAGAAACTAAGTTTTAACTAAACAGGTAAAACAATTAGCAGAAAAAGGTCAAGCAAATTTAAAGTATATAAATCAAATCAATGATGGAGAATATAACAAGATTTAATAATTAATTTGATTTTCTGACTCCGATCGACTCGTATCTAGTTATAATTAATTCGATACAGTCAACAAAAATTATAGGAATCAATTTCATAAGAAAATACTATATTTTTCAATAAAATCCAAAATTAGCTCAAAAATCGCCTGTGGGGCCCACATCTCGAAATCTAAAAAAACTCACAAAATCTGATAACTCATTTAATTATGAGTCCAACCATACCAGTTTCACTCAAATCCGACTCTGAATCGACACCGAAATCTCAAAAATTTGTTTTTATGAGATTTCTAAATTCTTTCCCAAATTTCCATCTCAATACACTAATTAAATGGTGAAAACAATGATATATTCGTGTATATTGACCAAATCCGAGTTAGAATCACTTACCCAAATATTTTTCCTTGAAAATATGTCAAAAATCGCTTCTGCTCAAGCTTAAGTTCGTCAAAAATGGCAAATGGGACGAAATCCCCTCTTTTATAAATCTGCCCAGGCAGCCTTCGGAACTGGGCCTCGATCGTGGCTTCGATCATGGCCCTCGAGTCTAGGCCTCGATCGTGACTTCGATCACAGGCTCGAGCCTGGGCCTTTGGTCATGGCCTCGATCCTGGCATCAAGCCTGGGCCTTCGATCATGGCCTTGATCATGGCATCGAGCCTGGGCTTTCCATCATGGCATCGATCTTGAGCCTTCGATCATGGCCCTCGAGCCTTGCATTCGATCATGGCTCTCGAGCCTGTCTTCGATTATGGCTCTCGAGCCTTGCCTTTGATCCTCGGCTCAATTTCTGGGCTTGATTTCTAGGATCGACTTCTGGCCTTCGAATTTTGGGCTCGACTGCTCAATAGAAGAAAATTTGCTGCAGCTTTTGCAGCAACTGTTTAAGTCCCATTTTTTATCCGTTAACCATCCAAAACTCACCCGAGGCCCTCGGGACCTTAACCAAATACACCAAGTCCTAAAACATCATACGAACTTATTTGAAACCTCAAATCACATCAAACAATGCTAAAATGATGAATCATGCTCCAATTCAAGCTTAATGAAACTTAGAATTTCCAACTTCTACATTCGATGTCGAAACCTACCAAATCAAGTCCGATTGACCTCAAATTTTGCACACAAGTCATAAATGACATATCAGAGCTATGAAAATTTTTGGAACTGGATTCCGACCCCGATATCAAAAAGTCGACTCCCCGGTCAAACTTTCAAACTTTAAATTCCTATTTTAGCCATTTCAAGCCTAATTTCACTACGGACTTCCAAATAAAATTTTGATCACGCTCCTAAGTCCAAAATCACCATACAGAGCTGTTAGAATCATCAAAATTCTATTCCAGAGTTGTTTTCACATAATTCGATATCCAGTCACTATTTGAACTTAAATTTTTAATTTTTTATCAAAATTCCATATCTCGCACTAGGGACCTTAGAATTTAATTTCGGGCATACTCCCAAGTCTAAAATCACGATACGGACCTACAGGAACTGTCAAAATACTGATCCGAGTCCGTTTGCTCAAAATATTGACCAAAGTCAACTCAGTTGGGTTTTAAAGCTCTAATTCACATTTTAATCCATTTTTCACATAAAAACTTTTCAAAAAATTTTACGGACTGCGCACGCAAGTTGAATAATGATAAATAGTACTTTTTGAGGTCTTAAAATACATAATTAATCATTGAATTTAAAGATGACATTTTTGGGTTATCACACTCAAGCAAGGGAAAATCATGTCATCTTGACAGATGCATTCATCGTCGCCAAAGCTCTTGATTTTGCAGAATCTATAGGTATTAATACACTGGAGAAAAAAAAAATTCTACCCTAATAGGTGTCTCTTACGTTTCAAACGACGACATGGGATCAAATCTTACCATTTTCATGGTGAGGCTGAAAGTGCACCCATCCAAGATCTTCCTGCTTTCCGCACTAAGCTTCAAGAAGTAATAAAAGATTATGCACTTAGAGATATCTTCAAATGTGATGAGATTGGCCTTTTCTTTCGTATGGTCCCCAACAAGACTCTTGCTCAAGTGCGAGAGAGTGGATGTAAGAAAGACAAATCCAGAATTACCGTAATATTAATGTGTAATGCTCTGGGTAAGATATATTTTTAGAAATAGATTTAGTTTATTAAAATTTCTTAAAATTTAAATGCTTAATTGTTTCAAACTAGTATTGACGGTGTTCATTTATTTCTTTGAAATATTTAACTTGATTCTTAGTTGATTGATTTACATTAAAAAATTTCTAAATTTAAACTCAAAACTAAAATCAAATTTTTATTAAATTATTTTTTTCACTTGTACTCCATTGTAGGTAGAGAAAAACTAAAACCTCTAATGACTGGAACTGTTGCTAAACCTCGTTGTTATAAGAATGTAGATATGTCCTCTCTGCCACACATTAATTATTTGTATAACAAGAAAGCAAGGATGACTCGTGAAATTTTCAAAAAATACATGGTTAGTCTAATTGCTAAATTTGAAGATGAAAATCACAAGATTCTATTGTTGATGGACAATGCTACTCCTCATGTCATCGAGGAATACAAAATTCAATTAACACATATTAAGGTATTTGTTGAAGCCTTGATCATATTTTTTTAATGGTGCTACTGTACTAACATTGAATTATTCAGGTTCATCATCTCCCACCTAATACGACATCACATCTTCAACCTTCTGATGCTGGTATAATTGCAAATTTTAATGTTAAGTACAAAAGTCGCGACATCAAGCATTTTATTGATGAATATGAGAGCAATGAGAGCCATCCATTCTCTAGTGACAATAAGTTCAATATGCGACAAGCTATTAAAACTCTAGTAGAAGCATGGAATGATGTGAAGGCCTCCACCTGTAACGATCCGGCCGGCCGTTTTGAGAGTATTAGCCCTGAATTCCTAATTATTGCTTCATTTATTTAATTTTGTGGTTACGTAATTGCCTGGAGGATTTGTTTCTGGATTTGAAGTGAAATGGGACACATAGTCTATGAATTTGAAGTTTAAGTTCCAAGTATTGACTATAGTTTGAATTGTATGAAGACGACTCCGGAATGGAGTTTCAACGGTTCCAATAGCTTCGTAGGGTAATTTTGATCTTAGAAGTGTGTTCAGATGTTGATTTGGAGATCCGTAGGTCATTTTAGCGTCGATTGGCGAAAATGGGAGAATTAGATAATTTTTGAAAAGTTTGACCGAGAGTGAATTTTTGATATCGGGGTCGAATTTCGATTTTGGAAGTTGTAATAGGTCCGTAATATTAATTATGACTTGTTTGAAAATTTTGAGGTCAATCAGACTTGATTTGATAGGTTTCGGCATCGGATGTAGAAGTTTAAAAATTTTTAAAGCTCATTAGGCTTGAATCGATGTGCAATCCGTATTTTTAGCATTGTTTGATATGATTTAAAGGCTCGAATATATTCGTGTAATGTTTTAGGACTTGTTGGTATATTTGGTTGAGGTCTCGGTGGGTCTCGGGTTGATTTCGAATGGTTAACGGATCAAAAATGAGACTTAGTGCATTGCTGAAGCTGGGACTCTTCTGGTGTGATCGCACCTGCGAGGGGTTGGCCGCAGGTGTGGCTGGGATTGTATAGATGTGGAGCTGGGGCTGGCCTGGGGTGGATGCAGGTGCGGAGGGAAATCCGTATCTGCGAGCCCGCAGGTGCAAGAAGGGCACTGCAGATGTGAAGTGGTGAGGCGAAAGCTGTTTCCGTAGAAGCGGATCAAGGGCCGCAGAAGCGCGTCCGCAGGTGCGAAACCTGGAGCGCAGGTGCGGGCCCTGGGGGACTTAAGTGATTCCAAAGAATCAGAGGTTTTTATCGCAAAAGTGGTTTCGCAGGTGCGGTGAATTGGCCACAGGTGCGAAAAGCCTGGACAGATTATATTAAATCGAGGGTTTGCCATTTTCTTCATAATTTGAGATATAGAGCTCGGATTGAGGCAAATTTCGAGGGTTTTTCAGAAAAAATAATTGGGTAAGAATTCTTGATTAATTTCCACTAAGATATCATTTAGTCTTTCATTAATTAAGGATTTGGGTAGTGAAACTTGTGAAAAAGGTGGAAATATCCTTAGGCCGTATTTTGGGTTTTGATCGAGAATTTTGTATCAGATTTGAGTAATTTTGGTATGGGTGAACTCGATATCGAATGGGTGTTCATATTTTGTGACTTTTACCCGATTTCGAGACGTGGGCTCGGGTCGACCTTTTGGGACAATTTTTGATTCTTTGCTAAATTCGTAGATTTATTATTTAAATTAGTTTCTTGTAGTTGTATTCATGGTATGTAATTGCTTTTGGCTAGATTTAAGCCTGTCAGAGTCGGAAAGTCGAGGGAAAGGCATCCCTATCAATTGATCAAGCGAGATTTGAGGTAAGAGACTTGTCTAACCTTGTGGAGGAGGGGGGGAATCCCCTTAGGATTTGGTACTGTTGTAACAATTTGTGATATGTAAGTGCCGTGTATGCGAGGTGACGAGTGCGTATATGGGATAAATGTGGAAATTTTGGTACTTGCTGAGTAGTCTTCTTTTAAATTTCTTAACTGAGTTGCCTTAGCATGTGTAGCTGTCATGTTTAACCTAGTATTGCATGTCTACATGTCTTAACTTTTACTTGAAATTTGTGCAACATAATTAGTTGAATTACTTGCTTTCGTGATCTTGTATTCGGTCTTTAACTGCATGATTCCTTACTGTAAAGTCGTCATTCCATAGGTTATGAGTTGTGTGTTTACTTTTGGGACTCTGAGGCGGTACCTCGGGAGCTCCTCCTGTCGTGTATTTACTTTTGGGACTACGAGGCGGTACCTCAGGAGATCCCCAGTTGCATATTTACTTTTGGGACTACGATGCGGTACCTCGGGAGATCCCATGTTGCATATTTATTTTTGGGACTACGAGGCGGTACTTCGGGAGATTCTCCTGTTGTGTATTTATATTTGGGACTACGAGGCGGTACCTCGGGAGCGCCCCATGTTGTTTACCTCTATTTGTTATGCTGTTACCTTTATGTAATTTCTCGTTGTTCATTTCTCAGTTATTTCATTGTATTATTATATTTTCTGCCTCATTTCCTTTTATTCCAGTAGGGCCCCGACCTGACTTCGTCACTACTCTACCGAGGTTAGGCTTGATACTTACTGGGTACTGTTGTGGTGTACTTATGCTACTCTTTCCCATATCGTTTTGTGCAAATCCAGGTTCTTCCTACTAGGCCAGCTACCAGTGAGATAGCTTGTACGTGGAGACTTCAAGGTATATCTGCCAGCGTCTGCAGACGTCGGAGTCTCCCTCTATCCTTATTATGTTATTTTTATTATTCTTTTTAGACTCTAATATATAGAGACACTTAGTATTTTCTCTTAGAAGCTTGTGACTTATTTCTACCTGATTTTGGGAGTTGTAATTATTTGTATCGCAGTTTCTATTTATATTTCATGTGTTGAGATTTGAGTTTAGTTTTATATTCAGTTATTCCACAAATTGTTAGGCTTTTCTAGTCTTAGAGACTAGGTGCCATTATGACATCCTACGGAGGGAAATTGGAACTGTGACACCACCATTCTCCATTGTTGGAAAAAGACTGGAATCCTACCTATACATGACAATCCCAATATTGAGAGTGAAAACATTAAACTAGTCGAGGATGTTGGGAATATATCATCACTTATAGATCAAATCCCATCTGATAACATCAATGAGACGATTGATGCTACCACATATGTGCAATTTGATGCAACACTTCCTATCATTGAGATTTTCACTGATGAAGAAATTATTGCTCAAGTTATTGGAGTGGAAGAAGAAGACACTATGGAGGCAGATGAAAGTGCTGACGAAGAACCTCAACCTACTGTTACTTGGACTGAGATAGAAGATTCAATTGTTAAGCTATTAGATTGTCTTCAAGGAAAAGCAATTGGATATCCTTTTGCTGAAAGTTTGGATGCAAATCTTCGCCGATTCAAGCGTTATACCGCTAGTAAGAGACTGGAATATACGAAATAAGCTAAAATTATGGAGTTCTTCCATCAATCTTAAAAGATTTAATTGTGTGCCTTAGAGTTTAAATGTTTGTACGTTTAGTTATGAATTTTTTTAATAATGTATTAGATTTTTTATCATTTAATTCGTGAAATATTCATATCTTTTGCGATTTGGAATTTAAATATTTTTTTTACCTTTATATGTAATATTAAAAAAGAAAAAAATAATAATTTTTGGATAATTTTTGTCTAAAAGAGCCAAAATATATTCAAATGCCAAATGTTGTTATGGGTATATAACAACCATCCATTATAAAAGCCAAAAATATTCGGAACAAACGACGCTGTTATAGAGAGATTTGACTATATTACTACTTACTAATATGAGGGAATACAAGCATCTCAAGGTCAACATGACTACTTAGGATTTACTGGATATTTTGTTCATTTCATGTTCCTTGTATTAATAGATCAATACGTGGATTCCTTTTTTGACAGCTGCCAAGTAATTCTCTGTTTAACCAATACTTTACCAAAAGCTCTTGTCTGCCAACAGACTCCACCCCGGCCGTATGCTCTTCCATTGCTCATCTTCTTCTTATCTTTATTCATCAATATGTATACGTAGGCAGCTACTATACTAACTCTTGTTACACTTGTCAATTGTACAAACAATTGCTACTTATACTTTAATAAAAATTTCCCTTAATGGGCCATATATTACTTTGTGAACTATCTTCTATCTTAATAAAAATATATCCTCCGTTTAAAATTTATTACGTTTCAGTTTAGGGAAAAAGGCCATTATTTTCCTTGTACTAATGGAGTTAATGCACGTTTGTCCCCTATTTCACTTTACGTTCAATCCCCACCCTACTGTTAACAAAGTTGATGTAATTACCCCTAACGGATCGTCGATGAGGCAGCTGACCCCCTCTATTTTTTCTAAGTCAACTGCCAAGTCAGCTTTCCATTAAGTTGAAAGCCCCAAATCGACTCGGCTTCTTCTTCTCCCAAATTAGATTGAAAGAAATTTAAGTCCAAAAATTTTGAAATGGAAGAAAAGTCTTCTTTTTCTCCCCAAAAGACACTCCATTGCTGAGAACTTAGGATTCAACTGAAATCTGCCCAAAATTTATCTTTTCTTCATTCTCGTCGTAGCTTTGGTTGATAAATATTGCAAGGTAACTGTTCATCACAGATTAGGTGTCGATGTGGCATTATAGCCAACCACTTCACTCCGTCTACTCCATATAACCCTGGAAGAAAATTCTACAAATGTCTGAGGCCTAAGGTTGTTTAATTTTAGTTTTCTATTTTTTTATAACTTTACTGTAATTATGAAATCTACAAGTTTAGAGTTTTGTAATGATTAGCTAAATGTTCTTTTTGAATTATGTTTGACAGCCTAGTTCATGTGGGTTTTGGGAATGGGAAAATAAAATCTTTCCGCAAAGTGATTGGACTAATATTAAAGATGTAACATTGTCGATGGATGAGATTAAGATACAAAGGGACAAATTGAAGGAAGAAGTAATTGCCATGAAGGCTATACACTAATAAGAAGTGAATAAAGTCATCAAGTTGGAAGATAAACTTGCAAAGTCAAGGATGTCGCTTATGATTTCTTGGGGACTGTTTCTTGGTTTTTTTTCAGCCTCGATGATGAAGTGACTTTTTTGCAAAGTCAAGGTTGCTGATTTTGAGTTATATATGTGTAGCTGGTTTTTAGGTCAATTAAGCCATGTTGTAGTAGTATTTGATGCTATAGTAGAATTTGTTGCTTTCCAGCCATGTTCTGCAGATTTGATGATGATGTTGTAGTGGTATTTCTTGGTCAGTTTTTTCCCTTATTGTATGATGATATTGGTGTAGTAGTATTTGTTGCTTTCCCTTACTAGTATATGTTCTGCGTATTTGATTGTTCTAAATGGCATGTTGAATAACTAAGTCATTTAATTGTTTCTAATCCAATTCATTTGACACAAAAGACATCAGCAAGTGTAAAGCTGAAAAACTTACATTCCAGTCGTAAAAATGGATAACTAGATAACTGGAAAACTAAAATTGAAAAGGGAACAAAATGGACAATAATTAACTGAACATTCACCAACTATCAATATTCATAAAGTGCGTTTAATAAGACAACTGGATATATTATAACCCCAAAAAGGTGTCAACGCCTAGTTATAACATGGGGATCCAACAGTCACAACTAAAGAACCACAACCAAAATATAAAATTTACTGTCATGACAGTAATTACAACACTTCCAAAATATTACATCATAAAAGTTCACTAGAAGCAAATTTCCATCACTTCTGCTCCTTACCACTACCCTTTCTTGCTTGTAACTTGTTCAACCTTTGTTTGTTCAACTGATTTCCAACAAATCCAATTTTTCTGGTTGCAGTTGGTACACTTTGCTGCCTCAACTGAAGTCTTGTGCTTGCTTCTGAGATACTCTTTGGTCTTATAGCTATGTCAGGCTCAGATTCAAAGTTAGGGATCTCAAAATCTGGATCATTGCTAGTTGGAAGCTGCCTTTGAACTGCAGGGGTTGGCATAAACACAAAGTTGCTGGATTGACTGTTTTGACTTGGATGGGATGCTGATAAATAGAAGTCATCTTTAGTTAGGATATCTGCAGCAGCTGGGGATATAGGTTGTTCATCAACAAGTTCATCAACCAAAGTTCTTTATTTTCTTTTCTGCTTTCCCCTTGTTTTGCCACCCATTGGTTATTTTTCTTTAGAGTGCTATTATCAACATACACAATTATATGTTATAACAAGGCAGAATAAAATAGAAGCATAAATTTATTTTTCAAGAGATAGATTACCTTGGCACATCCCCTAGCCTTATGTCCAGGTTCTCCACAGTTATTACATGTCATTACTCTCCCTTTTCTGGATTGAGACCATTGCCCTTGCCTATTGGTTGACTCATTTGCCTCTTTTGTTCTTTTTACTTTTGTCCTGCCAGCCTGCCTTATAAATTCAGGTGGTTCCATATTCTGTGAGGGTTCTATCTTCCAGAACTTTTCTCCTCTCACAGGTTGTAACTTATGAGAATAAGTTTGGAGATATGCCTGTTTGAAAATGTACCAGTGAATCTCACTTAAAGGATCAACCTTCTTGTACAGTAGGGCAGAGATTGCATGAGAATATGGGATTCCACAAAGGTTCCATGTCTTACAAGTGCATTTTCCCCCAGATTCACAATGTGCCTATCATTATCTTCATAACCTTGGTCAGCACTACCATTCACATGACACTTTTGTGCAATCCTCATGAATTGGTTATACAAATTTAGAGTCTTGGGACTGTATTCACTTCCCCACCCCACCACTTCAGCTTCATTATCACTCAACATATTCATAACCCTGATTTTGATCTCCTCTAGCATCTTTATAATTATCTTGTGTCTGGCTTGCAATATCCATGCATTGAAGGACTCAATCGAGTTATTATCCGCTGACTGATTCTTGCAGATGACTTAAAAATCAGTTCCATGTGACTTTTATTTTTTTATCCACATCTTCAACAATAGCTTTACCATCATCATCCACTTGGCTCATACTCTTCAACTGATCTTAGAAGTTCTCTTCATAGGTACTCCAAGCTGCCCACCAAAGATATTTTTTGTATTCCCCGAACCCCCATCTTTTGCACCAGTTTGCTTCTATGTGTCTTACACAAAATCTGTGGTGTGCCTCAGGAAGAACTCCTGAGATTGAATCAATCAGCCCCTGCATATAAAGGAAAGAAGAAGAATTATAATCTATATATACATATTGGTAAAATAATGAAATAATGAAGTAAAGTGTTCATACCTTATGCATATCTGAGATAAAAGTGATTCCTTCACCCATCTTAAGGTCCAGTGACATTTGTAGATGACTTAAAAACCACTTGCATGTGACTTTTGTTTCTTTATCCACAATAGCCCAAGCTAATGGATAAAAATAGTTTGCAGAGTCTTGACCAACAGTCACCAAAAGCTGACCCTTAACTTTTTCTTTCAAAAAAGTTCCATCCAACCCTATAAAGGGCCTCAACCCACTCTTAAACCCCATCTTCATTGCATGAAAACATATGTACATCCTTAGGAACCTTCTCTTGCCTTCAGCAAGAGCATCCTTTGATAAGTTAACTACCACATCACTTCCAGGATTACTAAACTTCAATTCATTAACATATACTACCAACTTATTATATTCATCAGTAAAACTCCCTTCCAGATTCTCCAAAATTAATATTTTTGCCCTCTTACACTTTGCCTCACTAACATTTATATTAAATGCAGCCTTCAACGATATCTTTGAATGTCATTGACCTATCCAAATAGTCAGTCAATTTGTCATTAATGTCTCTCTTCTTTTGTTTAAAAAGTTTCTCTAGCCTATCACAATCATAGTCTGAAGAAACAACATATTCATTGTCATCATAATTATCACTTTTATCACAATCAGTGGCAGCTTTAAGTTCATCAGGTTCATCATACTCATTGTGATGGATTATATTAGGTACATTAATACTTGGCTCACATTCCTCTACAGCAAATATGTTAATAACATTAAACTGGTTGTTCACAAAGTCTAATAAAGTCCTAATGCCATAATCACCTTCTATTTTATAGTATGTACCAGAAGGACCATTAACTATCAGTTGTTGGACTCTTATATACCCCAGGTTAGAAACATATTCATCCACTAAATCATTATAGGAAAGCAAGTCAGAGTCAAAACCTTTCTTGATGTGTAGAAATTTTTTTGAGTATGCCACGAGTAATTTCTTGACCCACTCTCCACCATGATGAAAGACCAAATCTAGCAAGACCATTGTTAGTAAACTACAGAATAAAGTCAGTCAACATTAATAGACTAATAGATGCAGATAAAGGCATAAAGGCATAAAGGTAGAATAAAATAGAATCAACCACACATTGAATAAGTCAGTCAACATTAATAAACTAATAGATGCAGCCATGGATATGGGGGACCATACATTAAAGTATTAAAGTAACAAGGGAATAAAGTGTCCTCAGCCCCACCCTCCAATAAACAACACAAAAAAGAACAAATGAAAGCCAATATTAAAATTCTGATTCACTTATTTTCTATAAAAAAAACCAAAGGAAGTTGGGACCACAAAATATTAAAATTGAAACCCTAAACCACCAAATGACTTTTCAATATCAGATGAGGCACATGCAAACAAAAAGAACAAAATTAGGGTTTAATAATATAAAACCACATGCAAGTGAATACAAAAACAAAACGCACACCTACCAACTTGAAATTATCGACAAAGAAAGGAGAAATGAAAACCCTAACCAACCAAGAACTACTCTATAAACCTTAACTTCAATAAACAACAAATTAGAAACCCTATGACAACTACACATACCTATCAGCTTCAAATAGTTGATAAAGAAAAGGGGAACTGAAGTCCCTAACCAACTAAGAACAAATCTGAAAGGGATTCGAAACGCCAGTAAAACTTCACTTCAGTTACATACAAGAAAGAGATAAAACTAACAGAAACATCAAGTTTTTAGGAATAATTTCTTACCTTTGCTTGAAATCGGCACTGGACGCAAGGATTCTGACCTGTTTGGTTCTCTCGTTTTCTTTCAAGTACCAGAAGGTTCGACCAAATAAAGGCCTCTACTATTTTTAGACGGGTTATTTCTATTTATTTAGTGGGGAAGCGGTTACGGGTTATGGGTCAAAATTTTGGGGGTGAAATTGGGTCAGTCTAATTTGGGAGTCGATTTAGGGCTTTCAACTTAATGAAAAGCTGACTTGGCAGCTGACTTGAAAAAAATAGAGGGGGTCAGCTGCCACATCGATGATCCATTAGAGTTAGGGGTAATTACATCAACTTTGTTAACGGTAGGGAGGGGATTGAAGGTAAAGTAAAAACGGGGACGAACGTGCATTAATTCCAATAGTACAGGGGCAATAATGGCCTTTTTCCCTTCAATTTATGTGTCTTAGTTTGACTGGACACGGAGTTTAAGAAAGTAAATTTTTTTTTAAATATTATAATCTTAAACTAAAGATGTGTGCAATATACCAAATAATCCTTAAATC
This sequence comes from Nicotiana tabacum, assembly GCF_000715075.1. Classification (NCBI taxonomy): domain Eukaryota; kingdom Viridiplantae; phylum Streptophyta; class Magnoliopsida; order Solanales; family Solanaceae; genus Nicotiana; species Nicotiana tabacum. The sequence goes on along the minus strand of NC_134102.1, from coordinate 19,419,988 downwards.
TTGTGGTCTTAACTATATATGCCATGCGGAAAGTTGAAATTAAATAATTACTACATATAGAACATACTTAAAAGAAAAGGTAAGACACAAAATGGAGGGAGCAGTTCCTTAGTATGCATATGTGTTGCACTTGAGAGGTTAAGTGACATGTAGCTATCTTTAGGGCCGTTGTTTAAGATAAACAACATACTAACCTAAATTTCATCACTAGAAATCAATCATAAAAGTTCTTCCTTTCTCTAAAACGCTTCAAATTTTTTCTTCGTAGTGTATCTTTCAGAACTTTCAAACTTTAATAATAATGGTATGCTGGCGCACAATATATGACTAATTTTGACTTTGCACAGCATATTGAGATGGAGGTTGGCAGACTGCAAGTTGGTTAGAGACATGAGAGTCTCAGCATAGTACTTGTACTATTTTGTTGGTGCTTTTATATATAGTTCTTTTTATCGTAATTATTCGTTATTTTTTGTGATGATCCGATCGGTCATTTTGTGTAAATACACTCTTTTATCCCTTTTAATACTTCACACATGTGTATTTATGGTTTTATAACTTGCGGGATTGATTAGTTTTGTTTCGGGAAGATTTCAGGTTAATTTAGACCCTTTGATTCTTGGCTAGAAGCCTAAGTTGTTTATGTTGACCAATGGTTGACTTTTGTGAAAACGACCCCGTAACGGTATTTTGATGGCTCTGATAGTTTCGTATCATGATTTTGGACTTGGGCGTATTTCCGGAATTGAATTCGAAAGTCTGTAGATTGATTTGTGTTGTTTTGTCGAAATTTGGCAATTTGAAGTTGAAAAGTTTAACCGTAGGTTAACTTTTAGCTATCGGGCTCGGAATTTAATTTTGGGACTTGGAATAGGTCTGTTATGCTATTTAGAAGTTGTCTGCAAAATTTGGTATCATTTGGAGTTGAATTGATAGGATTCGGATATTTAGTTGCAATCTAGTACTTCTTACTTTACTTTGAAATTCATGTGTTTTAGTGATCGATTAGTTGTTTTATATATTATTTTTATATTTTGATCACGCGAGCGAGTTCGTATGATATTTTTAGACTTGTGTGAATATTTGGTTTGGAGCCCCGAGGGCTCGGATGAGTTTCGAACATGATTCGGAATGGTTTGAACTGAAAACAGAAAATCGGGTGTGTTGGTGCTCTGATATTGCAATTGTGAGCACCAGCTTCGTAATTGTGAACATGGAAGAGGAGGGATAGGTATAGCAAATGTGATACCTTGTTCGCATTTGCAAAGATTAGGCCTGGACTGGATAATTCGCATTTGCAACTAAATTGTCGCATTTGCGAACCCATTTGTCGCATTTGCGAAGTCTCTATAGGCTGGGCAGTGGCCGCATTTGCGAGGAATTCTTCGCAATTGCGATTCGCAATTGCGACATCTGCAGCTGATCAAAAGGGCTGGGATTCGGGATGTTTCAACATATTCTCTCATTTTAGAACTCTAGACGCGGTAGGACGCGATTTGGAGAGGGAATTTTTATCTACAAATATTGGTTAAGTGATTCTAATTAGTTTCCAACTATATTTCATTAATATATCTTAGATTTAACATAAAAAATCATGTGAATCAAAGTGAAAATTTGTGAAACTTTGTCACGTTTTTGAAAAATGAGAAATTGAGAGTCGATTTGGACTCGAATTTTGATACTAATCACATATATGAACTCGTGGGGTTATGGGTAGTTGAAATATATCCTTGGATCCGGATTTTGACCGAGCGGGCCCGGATTAATTTTTGTTGATTTTTTGGAAAAAGTGTAAAGATCATAACTTTATCTATTGTAATTATTTTTTCTTGCATTGTTTGATGATATTAGGCCAATTTTGCTAGATTTGAGCCGTGTGGAGGCAAATTTTAGGAGAAAAGCAATTTTCGAGGGTTGAGTTGACCTATTTGAGGTAAGTATCTTGCATAACTTTGTGTGAGAGAACTACCCCTTAGGATATGGGATTGATTATGTTATTTGTGCTATGTGAAAGTCGTGTACGCAAGGTGACGAATGGGTACACAAGTTATATATGGTACTTGACCGATTTAGGCTACTTAGACTCTTTCCATGCTTTAATTGAATTATCATGTCTTAAATTCTCTTAGTCAATCTACTCTTACTTATGTTAGTCTATCCTTACATGTCTTAAATGATTTTGTTAACATTTGTTCTACATCTTACTTGATATTTTACTCTTATGCTTTTGTTGAAGTTGTTGCCTCTTTCATTGTTACATGTTATCTCTTCCATTGTTCATTTTTCATTATTTGAAGTCATTGTTATATGTTATCTCTTCCATTATTAACTTATCTTTATTTGAAGTCATTGTTACATGTTATCTCTTCCATTGTCGATTATCCTTATTTGAAGTCATCGTTTCATGTTATCTCTTCCATTGTGAATTATTCTTATTTAATATCGTGGTTACACATTATCTCTCTTATTGTTGAGTTATTGATGTTGAAGTTTTGAAAGTTGTTATCACATTGAGGCGAAATTGTTACTTGTTGAGATATCCTTCTTGTTGAGAAATTTACATTCATTGTTATTATTGATATTCTTGTACACATTGTGGTGGAGCCATGGGTTATTATTGTGAAAATATTGATATTATTGATTATTGGCAAGTTGTGGCATATGGGCACTTGTGGTGCGAGTTGTTATTGTGATGTGATATCAATGTGCATGCGACGGTATTAGGATAGGGGTTAATGTGCATGCGGCGGCATAAGGTGGGACTTATGTACGTGTTACTTGTAAGGGAATTACTTGAAGCCACGCGACGTCATAAGGTAGGCTAAAGTGCGTGTAGATATTTTCGAAAAAATGTTTTCAAAACTATTTAAATGTAAGGCTCACGCGGCGTTATAAGGAAAGATTGTGACTGAAATTGAGAAATGTGAAAAAGAGGCGGTACCTCGGTTGTGATTCTTGTTGTATACGAGGTGGTACTTCGGTTGTGATTCTTATTGTGTACGAGGAGGTACCTCCTTTGTGATTCTTGCTGTTTATCTCATGTTGTACAGAGTTATTGGCGAAACACTTCTTGTTGCTTTTATTCTTCCTTGTCTTATCAGTTTGGATTGGTATTTGACTTTGGTGGTTCTCTTTTAATTATTTCTTTTATGTTATCTTTATGCTTACAATTCTGACATTTGTCTATGTTATTAACTTATTTCGTATCAGTTATTTCTCCGCCTTCCATTACTTCTCGTTATTATGTTTTTATTCTATTTATTATGTCCTAGTATGTGTCTTGACCTGACTTTGTCACTACTCTATCGAGGTTAGGCTTGATACTTACTAGGTACCGTTGTGGTGTACTCATACTATACTTTTGTATATATTTTTGTGTAGATCCGGGTACATCTGCTCATGCTGGACGTTAGTGTTTGATTGTAGTTGATTGCTGGAGATTTCACGGTATACCTGCTCGGCGTCCGCAGGCCTTGGAGTCACCTTCCTTTATCCTTATAGTATTATTGTTTCCTTTATTAGACAATGTTGTAGTAGGTATTTGGAACATTTTGTAGAAGCTTATGACTCAATCTCACCGGATTTTGGGAGTATTGTAGTTGTGCTTCAATTATCGAGATATTTATGAGAATTGTTAGTTTATATTATGTCTTACCTTTTATTTATGTCATAATTTCTCATTATTAGGCTTATCTAGTGTTAGAAACTAAGTATCATCACGACATCCTAAGGAGAAAAATTGGGATCGTGATATTTTCGCATGTGTTTTCCTGGTCAGCACCCAAGAATATCGCCTACTCCTACACAGATGCGGGATGCCCCTGTAGAGATAGAGATTCAGGATATTATGCTCCTGTAGAGATAAAGATGCAGGATGCTCCTATAGAGAGGCAAGATACTTTCCTAGAGATGGTTTCTATGGACAGAGATGGATCCAATATTTAAATTTTATGGGTTCAATTTTTAAGAATTTTAGTATTGAACCCATTATATTCTCAAAGTTATGGGTTCATATCTGCTATTTTTACAATTTTAATGAACTTTTACATATAATTTTTTATTCAACGTCGAAAATTATGAGTTCAATTGAACATGGTAATAACACGCTACATCCGCCCCTGTCTATGGAGAGCCATCCAGCTGACTCGAGTGTCATTGTCAGACATTTTCTTGATTTTATTATATGGGGAGAAATGTGCAGACTCTCTGACGAGTGAAATATATGATTGATCAAGTTTGACAAGAACTCCTGGAAGTTTTTTTCTTGTAGTGACATATATACGATGATTGTATATGTAAATGGATGTCAATTGTTGCTATTCAGTACCCATTGTATCACCGCGACTATAGTTTCAGAGTTTAGGATATATATTACAAATGGATAATTTTTCCTGTTAAATATTAATTTATCTATCTTTTTATGTGACAATGTTTTGTAATAAAATTGTCTTTACTTCTTTTATCTGATTCTTTGGTATTACTCGCTTTACTTCTTTTCAACGTATCCAGATTTTTTCCCTAATGAAGTTTAGAAATAAATAAGAATAAAAGACTTTAAAATGGTGAAATACAGTTAGAAAAATATGGTGACAGTAAATTAATCTCAGTAAAACTTTTCTCGAGAAGTTTCCGATTGTTAGTTGTACAAACAATTGATACTTATACTTTAACAAAATTTTCTTAATCGAGCAAATATTGCTATTTGAACTCTTCAACTGAGCCAATATTCGAAAGCTTTTAAGATCTATCCTTCATTAGCCTTTTATGTCAGCTTTAACTTGAATTTGTTGGAATTTGTTCTTCATCATTAAATTCCCCACATTGACACAAAAGAAATTTAATTCTAATACTATGTTTGCCATAGCGTCTAATTTTATATTTTAAATTCAAGAAGTGGCAGGCTTATGTTAAAACAATAAGCCATTATGTTACAGAAATGTAACACACTGTCACTTACAAAACTATGATAATAAAAATAATGATCATCTAGTATATTATGAAGAACTTTTAAAGCTGCTTAGTTAAATGTGATGATGAGGAGGATTGTCTATATTAACTAATAATTCCTACAGATTTATTCAATTGACAAGAGTTAACTTTAAGCACAATTATCAACATGCACCTAGATAATGGACTAAGAAATGCAATTGACAAGTTAAAGGACATCTGAAGTAGATGAGGAGATAAATCTTCATATACATTAAACTAATAATTTCAACACAAAATGACCTCATTTAGTTGTCGGTTAAGTATAATCTCTTTCAAAATTTATAAGAAAATGACTATGTACCACTTTTAAAATTGTGACTTACCGGGAACTCTTCGTTTTCCAATGTCAATTTACATTCATCAAAACCTAGAATACTTGATTTTTAAATTTTGTACAAATTAATGTTGACACATTAAACTAATATTTTTAGAATATGTTTTTTTGCCATACAAAATATACTGAAAATTAAAAAAATTTAGTCATTTTTTTTATTTTTCCCACAAAGTTACTTTTGTTTTAAAAAAAAAAATGCATGCTAATTAATCTGATTTCTCCATATTTAACATGATGATGCAGAAGAAAAAGCAAGAATATAGAAAAATTGACGTACAAAGAAAGCGTGCAACACTGTTTTTGTAGATTCAATAATGACACAACATAGCAAATGTCTTGTCCATTCAAACTTTTTTTCTTAAATCAATATTGAATTTAATTTTTTATTACAACATCATATACCAAATTAATAGTATATTTTTTCAAACTTAAGATTTGTTTTTCCTTTAACAACTCCATAATTCATGTAGCATGATTCCTCATATGAGGTTATCTTTTCAATTTTCAATAGTGAAAGATATAACCTATTCCTCTATAAGATTGAAAGCAAACGTATCAAAACTTCAAATTTAAACGCGTAATCTAAATAAAGTATGATTTGGATCACCAAGAAAATGGAAAGATGGATGTGCTTTCCAAGCTATCTTTGTCAATTACACATTTAACTTCTGGTGCGTCCAAATCTCTCTCTTTCCTTTTTCTAATAGTTAGTTGTATATAAAGTTATATATATTGAAGAACACAAATTAAACCAAGTAAAACCAAACAGCCATGTGATCAACTTTAAAGTTTAAAAATAATAATTATGTGTGCACATTTATGAATATGCAAAATGTAACCCTATACAGCAAAGGATTTTGATGCATTTGCACTTCTCCATTTACTATTTGATGCATGAAGCAACAGTCACGACCTGGAATTTCCACCCTTGGAACCGTGATGACACCTAATATTTCACTTGCTAGGCAAGCCAATGTTAGAATTGTTTCTAGCCATTTTTAACAAATCAAAATAACTGATACCAATTAAACTGAAATAACTGAAATAGAGCGAGAAAAATCATAATAACCGCAATATCTAGATACAATCCCATAACTGGTGTCACAAGTACACGAGCGACTAGAATAATATAAATAATGGTCTGAATGAAAGTAAAACTGTCTGAAATAAAATAAACAGCTAGAATAACGTAGAAGAGGACTCCAGGGCTGCGAACGCCGTGCAGTTGTACCTCAAGTCTCCGAACCGGCAATCAATCTGAGCAATCTACTGACTGTCGCTAGGACCGACTCCAAAATCTGCACAAGAAGTGCAGAGTGTAGTATGAGTACAACCAACCACATGTACTCTATAAGTGCCGAGCCTAACCTCGACGAAGTAGTGACGAGGCTAAGGCGGGTAACTTACAATAACATGTACGCAGTATAATAACAATAACAGGAAAGGAATGCAGGAAAGTAAGGCAGTTAACTTAGAAAAATAAACTCAATCCTCAGAATCGATAAAACGAGAAACATCAGTACTCAAAATCTCGTATGAAAGCAACGAAATCTAACACAGTACAACAATGAATACAAAACACACAATCCGTTATGGTGCGTAACCCGATCCCACCGTACAAACACAATTCACCCTTATTTCACCTGTTACAGCGCGCAACCCGATCCCACCATATAAATACAATACTCCCTCATTTCGCCATATCAATATCAAGAATAACATGTAAAATCCATTACGATGCGCAACCCGATCCCATCATATAATCAAAATCGCTATAATAATCCTCCCTTATTTTACCGTATCAAAATCACATATAAAATCCGGTATGACGTGTAATCCGATCCCACCATATCAATATCAATCCTCCCTTATTTTACCTATTGCGGCGTGCAACCCGATCCATAAACAAAATCAATGAATGTAATCAACTCAACAATTCAAATCACAAGAATCTCTACAATTAAAGAATATGAAAGCCAATCCATAAAGGAACCATGTACCAAATCAACAAATGCTACAATTAATACTAAACAACAAGACAAGCCAAATATATGACAGTTAAAGTGTACGAGTAAGACAATTTAGGTTAGTAGCAATTAATCATGGAAGCATGGAAGGAACTAACATTTTAATACGAGAATAATAAGTGACAAGTAGCAAGTTAAGGCGTAGGAAGTAATTAAAGCATGCAACAGTTAAGACATGGAATAAAATAATTAATGAAATATGGGAAAGCACGAAAACAAGTATTTTGACGTCGTATATACACTCGTCATCTCGTATATACGGCACTTCACATGTAATTCACATAGCACATAGCTCAAGGGTTCTTAATTCCCTCAAATCAAGGTTAGACCCAATACTTATCTCGCTCCGCAAGCAAATCAAAGCTAAACCTGGGCCTTTACTCTAAAATTCGCCTCCAAACCAATCGAATCTAACCAAAAGCGACTCAATAACATCAAATAATGCTAGAAAAATCAATTACAATACATAAAGTTAAGATCTTTACACTTTTCCCAAAAAGTTAACAAAAGTCAACCCGAGCTCGCTTGATCAAAACCCGAGATTCGGACCAAAATCCAATTACCCATTCACCCCCGAGTCTGATTATGTGATTAGTTTCGAAATCCCTCCTCAATTTGAGGTCTAAATCTCAATTTTATAAAAATCCCCAATTCTTCCAAAATCCCTAATTTTCTACCATGAAAGAACATAAATTAAGGTTAGAAATTAATAGGTGTTGATGGAAATGGAAGAAAACAAGTTAAAGTACACTAACCTATGAAAGGGTGATGAAATTTCTCTTCAAAATCGCCTCTAGGCCGAGCTCTAATGAGAAGATAGTGAAAAATGGGTGAAATCCCATCTTTGGGACATTTTAAATCATTGGCGTCAGGTCTTCTTCGCGTTCACGAAGGACCTGACGCGATCAAAAAGTACTGGACCAAATGGCCTTCACGTTTGTGAAGTGTTCTTCGCGTTCGCGATAGCACTCCCCCTGACCATCCCGTTCGCGATCCAATGATCGTGTTCGCATAGAACACAAGCCAGCTCCCCCCAGAGTCCCACAGACCTTCACTTTTGCGTGCGGGTGGTCGCATTCGCGAAGGGTAAGCCCCTCAAAGCTTCGTGTTCGCGACATGTTCCCCTCGTTCGCGTAGGGTAAATTCTTCCCTAGCCCAGGTTGCTCTTCATGATCGCGGGAGTATGTTCGCGATCGCGAAGAAGAACGCACCAGGTAACAATAAACTTCCAAAAAAACCAGAAATTGCCAAGTTCAAATGGTCAGTAGCCTATCCGAAACCCACCCGAGCCCCTCAGGCTCCAAACCAAACATGCACACAAGTGTAATAACATCATACAAACTCGCTCACGCGATCAAAATATCAAATAACACCTAAAACCACGAATCAAATACCAAAATAATTAAAATTTTCAAAGAAACTCAAGAACATGAGATTTTATAACCGGACGTCTGAATCACGTCAAATCAACTCCGTTTTGCACCAAACTTTGCAGACAAGTCATAAATATTGAAATGAACCTATACGAAGTTCTGAAAAAGGAATCTAAACCCGGTAGCAACAAAGTCAACTTAACGTCAAACTTAGAAATTTTTTAAACCTTTAAATTGCTAGTTTTCAACAAATTATGTTAGATCAAGCTAGGGACTTACGAATTCAATTCCGGGCATACGCCCAAGTCCCAAATCACGATACGGACCCACTGGGACCGTCAAAATATTGATCCGCTTCTGTTTATATAAAATGTTGACCATAGTCAACTCAAATGAGTTTAAAGCATGATTTCATATTTTCGTAAATTTTCTCATAAAAACTTTCCGAAATAATGACACGGACTGCGTAAGTAAATCGAGAAAAGCTAAACGAAGCTATTTGAGGTCTTGGAACTCAGAAATGAAGGGTAAAACTATAAATGACCTATCGGGTCATCACATTCTCCACCTCTAAAACAAACGTTTGTCCTCGAAAAGATATAGAAAAGTACATGCACTGGTGAAAAGGTATGGATATATACTCCGCATTTCCGACTCGGACTCCAACATGGCTGCCTCGATCAGCTGAACTCTCCATTGCACTCGAACTGAAGGATAACTCTTAGATCTCAACTGCCGGACCTGCCGGGCTAGAATAGTCACCGGCTCCTCCTTATAAGTCAAATCCTTGTCCAATTGGACTGAGCTGAAATCTAACATATGGGACGGATCACCGTGATACTTCCGGAGCATGGACACATGGAACACCAGATGGACAGCTGATAAACTAGGTGGCAATGCCAGCCTGTAGGCCACCTCACCCATACTCTCAAGAATCTCAAAGGGTCCGATATACCTAGGGCTCAACTTGCCCTTCTTTCCGAACTTCATCACACCCTTCATAGGTGAAACCCGGAGCAGTACCCTCTCTCCAACCATGAATGCAATATCACGAAGTCTACGGTCGGCATAACTTTTCTGCCTAGACTGAGCTGGCCATCTGAATGCTCGATTGGTAGCTGTTGTTGTAGGCAAACTCCGCAAGCAGCAAGAACTGATCCCAAGAACCCCCAAAATCCATAACGCAAGCGCGAAGCATATCCTCCAATATCTAAATAGTGCGCTCCGACTGCCCGTCCGTCTGGGGGTGAAATGTTATACTCAACTCAACCCGCGTCCCTAACTCACACTGTACGACCCTCTAAAAGTACGAGGTGAACTACGTACCTTGATCAGAAATGATAGACACGGGCACACCGTGAAGACGGACGATCTCACGGATGTAGATCTCAGTAACCGCTCTGAAGAATAGGTAATTGCCACTGGAATGAAATGTGCCGACTTGGTCAACCTGTCCACAATGACCCATACCGCGTCGAACTTCTTCTGAGTCTGTGGGAGTCCAACAACAAAATTCCATAGTGATACGCTCCCACTTCCACTCAGGAATCTCTAACCTCTGAAGCAAACCACCAGGCCTATGATGCTCGTACTTTACTTGCTGACAATCTAGACACCAAGCTACATATGCAACTATATCCTTCTTCACCCTCCTCCACTAATAATTTTGCCGCAAGTCCTAATATATCTTGGCGGCACCCGGATGAATAGATACCGGGAACTGTGGGCCGCCTCAAAAATCAATTCACAAAACCCATCCATATTGGGCACACAAATATGACCCTGCATCTTTAAAGCCCCATTATCTCCAACAGTATCCTACTTGGCACCATCGTACCGCACCGTGTCCTTAAGAACAAGCAAATGGGGATCATCATATTGACGCTCTCTGATGCGCTCATACAAGGAAGACCAAGAGACTGTGCAAGCTAGAACACGACTGGGCTCCGAAACATCTAACCTCACGAACTGGTTGGCCAAAGCCCGAACATCTGCAGCAAGCGTCCTCTCACCGACTAGAATATACGCAAGACTACCCATACTCACCGCCTTTCTACTCAAGGCATCGGCCACCACATTGGCCTTCCCGGGATGATACAAAATGTTGATATCATAGTCTTTCAACATCTCCAACCACCTTCTCTGCCTCAAATTGAGATCCTTTTGTTTGAACAAATACTGTAGGCCCCAATGATCCGTGAGCACCTCACACGATATGCCGTAAAGATAGTGACTCCACATCTTCAGCGCATGAACAATGGCGGCCACCTCTAAGTTATGAACAAGGTAATTCTTCTCATGAACCTTCAATTGTTGCGATGCGTATGCAATCACCCTACCATCCTGCATCAATACTGCACCAAGCCCAATACGAGATGCATCACAATATAGGATCCTGAACCTGTGGGCAACACCAACACTGACGCCATAGTCAAAGCAGTCTTGAGCTTCTGAAAGTTCAACTCACACTCATCCAACCATCTGAATGGGGCACCCTTCTGGGTCAATCTAGTCAATGGGGATACTATGGATGAAAACCCCTCCATGAACCGGCGATAATAACCCGCCAAACCCAGGAAACTCTGGATCTCTGTAGCTGAAGTAGGTCTAGGCCAGTTCTGGACTACCTCAGTCTTCTTATGATCCACATTTATGCCCTATGCCGATATAACATGTCCCAAAAAGGTGACTGAGTCTAACCAAAACTCACACTTTGAAAATATGGCATATAATTGGCTATCTCTCAGAGTTTGAAGTACAATCCGAAGATGTTGCTCATGCTCCTCTTGATTGCGGGAGTAGATCAAGATATCATTAATGAATACAATAACAAAGGAATCTAAATAGGGCTTGAACACCCGGTTCATCAAATCCATAAATGTTACTGGGGAATTTATCAACCCAAATGACATCACTAGGAACTCATAATGCCCGTATTGAGTCCGAAAAGCCGTCTTAGGGACATCAGATGCCCTAATCGTCAACTGATGGTAGCCAAACCTCAAATCAATCTTTGAAAACACTTTGGCACCATGAAGCTGATCAAATAAGTCATCAATCCTTGGAAACAGATACTTGTTCTTGATAGTGACTTTGTTCAACTGTTGATAATCTATACACATCCTCATCCATCCATCTTTCTTCTTCACGAACAACACGGGCGTACCCCAGGGCGAGACACTAGGTTTAATGAAGCCCTTATCAAACAAATCTTGCAACTTTTCCTTCAATTCCTTCAACTCCAGCGGGGCCATACGGTATGGTGGAATAGAAATGGGCTGAGTACCCGGAGCCAAATCAATACATAAGTCAATAACTCTGTCGGGTGGCATTCCCGGCAGATCTGCAGAAAATACCTCAGGAAATTCACGAACAACTGTCACTGAATCCATGGAAGGAACTTCCACACTCGAATCGCGAACATAGGCCAAATAAGCTAGACACCCCTTCTCGACCATACATCGAGCCTTCATATAAGAAATAACTCTACTAGTAGAATGGCCAGGAGTCTCTCTCAACTCTAATTGAGGCAACTCCGGTATGGCTAAGGTCACCGTCTTGGCCTAACAGTCCAATATAGCATGATAAGGTGACAGCCAATCCATACCCAAGATAACATCAAAATCTACCATATCAAGAAGTAGAAGATCTACGCTAGTCTCAAGACTCCCAATAGTAATCACACATGAGCGATAGACATGATCTACAACAATAGAATCTCACATGTGTGTGGACACATTCACAGGAGCACTCAAAGAATCACGAGGCACAATTAGATATGAAGCAAAATAGGATGACACATAGGAATAAGTAGAGCCCGGATAAAATAAAACTGAAGCATCTCTATGGCAAACTAGAATAATACCTGTGATAACGGCGTCATATGACTCGGCCTCAAGCATAGATGGGAAAGCATAACATCGGGGCTGGTCCCCACCACTCTGAACTATGTCTCTGGGATGGCCTCTAGCTGGGTGGACTCCACCTCTAACGACCTGACCTCCACCTCTGGCTGTCTGACCCCTACCTCTAGCTGGCTGAGCGGGCGGTGGAGCAACCGGTGCCGGAACCATGGCACGAGAACTCTGATGTGGCATGCTGCCCAATAATCTAGGACAGAACCTCCTGATATGACCAGTACCACATCACTCAAAACACCCATCCTGCTGCTGTGATTGCTGATGCTGAAGCTGACGCGAACGGGTCGGATAACCACAGTGATAGCTCTTAATCAGAGGTGCACTGATAGGAGCTGATGGTGCATTGTATGCTGGCTGCCCAAAGTAAGGCACATAAGGACCACGACTCCCTGAAGCACTGTGAGATGCCTGAAGCGCTGGCTGAAATGGCATGGGAGGATGGCCTCTACCAAAAGTAGCCCTGCCTACAGATGAGGTGCCGCTGAAACTACCGGAATAACAAGGCATCTTATCAGACACTGGGCCCCTCTCCTGAGCACGAACCATCTCGATCCGTCTAGTGATATTTACGGTCGTCTAGAAAGAAATATCACTTTCGGTCTCCTTGGCCATCTGAAGCCTGATAGTGTAAGTGAGCCCATCAATAAATCTCCTCAGTCTCTCCCTCTTAGTAGGAAGAAATATAATGGCAAGGCGAGCTAGTTCCACAAATCGAGTCTCGTACTGGGTAACTGTCATACTACCCTTCTGAAGACGCTAAAACTGCCTGCGGTATTCCTCTCTCAGAGTGATAGGGATGAACTTTTCTAGAAATAGTTGTGAGAACTGATCTCAGGTAAATGTAGGCGACCCAACTGGTCTAGTCAACATATAATCCCTCCACCATCTCTTGGCGGAACCAATCATCTGAAACACCGCAAAGTCGACCATATTGGTCTCAACTATGCCCATGTTCCACAATACCTCATGGCAGCGGTCTAGAGAATCATGTGGGTCCTCAGAAGGTGCACCACTGAAATTAACAGGGAAGAGCTTGGTAAACTTGTCCAACCTCAACAAAGCCTCAGAAGACATAGCGGGCCTATCACCGGCCTGTATCGCATCAACCGGCTGAACCACCCCAACTGGCAGGGCTGCTGGAGTCTGATACTGGGGAGTCGCCTGCTTCGAAGTGTGAGTATCAGGAGTCTATGCTATTCCCCCAGCCCGAGAGACGGCTGGTTCCACTAGGAACGTACCGGTCTGGGCCACACTCTCCATAGGGCCCACCAAACGGACTAGCGCGTCCTAAAGCACTGGAGTGGCTATGACCCCTCCGGGACCTAAGCTGGTCCGACGAGTACAGTCTAAGCTGGAACCTCCTCCTCGTGATCATTTTAAGGCTCCACTACGGATGCTGCTGCTCGAGCTCTAGGCTGAGCTCTGCCTCGGCCTCTGGCTCGGCCTCTACCTCAACCTCCGCCCCTGGTAGTAGTTGCCACAGGGGGCTTCGGCTCTTGTCCGGCTGTAGATGCAGTGCATATTCTCACCATCTGCGAGAGAACAAGAATATAATAGTTCAATCAGCAATGATAGAATAATATCGCACGATAGAGAAAGAATGAAGTGAAATGTTTCATAAACTCCATAGCATCTGGAAAGTAGTGACGAGACAAAGACAGGTCACTTACAATAACCTGTACGCAGTATAATAATAATAACATGAAAAAATACAGGAAAGTAAGGCATTTAACTACGGAAAATTAACGCAATCCTCGAAATCGGTAAAACCAGAAACACGAGTACTCAAAATTTCGTATGAAAGCATCGAAAGCTAACACAACACAAAAATGAATACAAAACACACAATCCGTTGCGGTGCGTAACTCGATCCCACCGTACAAACACAGTTCTCCCTTATTTCACTCGTTGCGGCGCGCAACCCGATCCCACCGTATAAACACAATCCTCTCTTATTTCGCCATATCAATATCAAGAATAACATGTAAAATTTATTTCAGCATGCAACCTGATCCCACCATATAATCAGAATCACTATTATAATCCGTCCTTATTTCACCATATCAAAATCAGATATAAAATTCGTTACGGCGTGCAACCCGATTCCACCATATCAATATCAATCCTCCATTATTTTACCCGTTGCGGCGTGCAACCCGATCCATAAACAAAATTAATGAATGTAATCAACTCATTAATTCAAATCACAAGAATCTCTACTATTAAAGAATATGAAAGCCAAACCATAAAGGAACCTCGTACCAAATCAAGAAATACTACAATTAATACTAAGCAACAAGACAAGCCAAATATATGATAGTTAAAATTTACGAGTAAGACAATTTAGGCAAGTAGCAATTAATCATGGAAGCATGGAAGAAACTAACATTTTAATAAGAGAATAATAAGTGACAAGTAGCAAGTTAAGGCGTAGGAAGTAATTAAAGCATGCAACAATTAAGACATGGAATAAAATAATTAATGAACTACGGGAAAGCACGGAAACAAGTATTTTGACGGCGTATATATACTCGTCACCTCGCATATACGCCGCCACACATGTAATTCACATAGCACATAGCTCAAGGGTTCTGAATTCCCTCAAATCAAGGATAGACCCAACACTTACCTCGCTCCGCAAGCAAATCAAAGCTCAAGCGGGGACTTTCCTCTAAAATCTGCCTCCAAACCAATCGAATCTAACCAAAATTAACTTAATAACATCAAATAATGCTAGGGAAACCAATTAATTTACATAAAGTTAAGATCTTTACACTTTTCCCAAAAAGTCAACCCTGGACCCACTTAGTTAAAATCCGAGATTCGGACCAAAACACAATTACTCATTCACTCCCGAGCCCGATTATGTGATTAGTTTCGAAATCCCTCCTCAATTTGAAATCCGACCTTAATTTTACAAAAATGCCCAATTCTTCCCAAATTACTAATTTTATACCATGAAAGAATATAGATTAAGGTTAGAAATTAATGGGTGTTGATGAAAATGGAAGAAAACGGGTTAAAATATACTAACCTATGAAGTGGTGATGAAATTTCTCTTCAAAATCGCTTCTAGGCTGAGCTATAATGAAAAGATGGTGAAAATGGGTGAAATCCCGTCTTTAGGATATTTATGGACTGGGTGTCAGGTCTTCTTCATGTTCGCGAAGGACTTGCCGTGATCGCGAAGCACTGGCCCAAATGGCCTTTGCATTCGCGAGGTGTTCTTCGCATTTGTGATGGCTCACCCCTCCTGACAACACGCGTTCGTGAGCCATGATCGCGTTCGCATAGAACACACGCCCCCCACAGACCTTCGCGTTCGCGTGTGGGTGGTCGCATTCGAGAAGGGTAAGCCCCTCAAAGCTTCACATTCGCGACCTGTTCCCAGTGTTCGCATAGGGTAAATCCCTCCCCAGCCCAGGTTGCTCTTCGCGGTCGCGGAAGTATCTTCGCGATCGCGAAGAAGAACATACCAGGTAACACCAGACTTCCAAAAAAAATAGAAATTTCTAAGTTCAATGGTCCGTAGCCTATCCGAAACTCACCCGAGCCCCTCGGGCTCTAAACCAAACATGCACACAAGTGTAATAACATCATACGAACTCACTCGCGCGATCAAAACATCAAATAACACCTAGAACCACGAATCGGACACCAAAACAATTGAAATTTTTGAAGAAACTCACAACATGAGATTTTACAACCGGACGTCTGAATCATGTCAAATCAACTCCGTTTTGCACCAACTTTGCAGGCAAGTCATGAATATTAAAATGAACCTATACCAAGTTCCGGAACAGAAATCCGAATGCGGTAGCAACAAAGTCAACTTACGGTCAAACTTAGAAATTCTTTAAATCTTTAAATTGCTAGTTTTCAACAAATTACATCAGATCAAACTAGGGACTTCCGAATTTGATTCCGAGCATACGCCCAAGTCCCAAATCACGATACGGACCCACCGAGACCGTCAAAATACTGATCCGGGTTCGTTTACATAAAATGTTGACCGTACTCAACTCAAATAAGTTTTAAGGCATGATTTCACATTTTTGTAAATTTTCTCATAAAAATTTTTCGGAAAAAGGACACGAACTGCGCGCGCAAATCAAGGAACGCTAAACGAAGCTATTCAAGTTCTCAAAACTCAGAAATGAAGGGTAAAACTATAAATGACCTATCGGGTCATCAGAACAACATTCTTCTTATAAACAATTTCAACCACTACTTATCCTTTGTATGATATGGAGTATTATTTTTTCTTTGTTATTGTATTATGCTAGAATATTACAGAATACGTGAAAACCTCTCGGTCTATCTTACTTATAGGCTGAACTCAAAAATTAACTATCACGACCCGGAATTCCCACCTTCAGGACCGTGATGACGCCTAACATTTCATTTGCTAGGCAAGCTAACGTTAAAATAATCTTAACCATTTTTAGACAAATCAAATTAAACGGAAGTCAATTACTGAAATAAAGTGCGGAAGACCATAACAACCGAATCATTCAAATACATCCCTGAATCTGGTGTCACAAGTGCACGAGCTACTAGAATAATACAAATAAAGGTCTGAATTAAATTCAAGTTGTTTGAAAGATAATACAAAGCTAAGATAGGATAGAAAGGGACATCAGAACTGCGGATGCTCTGCAGTAATACCTCAAGTCTCCTCTGGGTGAATCCGAGCAAGTCTATGGTACATCACTGGGACCAACTCCAAAATCTGCACAAGAAGTACAGAGTGTAGTATGCGTACAACCAACCCCATGTACTCCGTAAGTGTCGAGCCTAACCTCGACAAAATAGTGACGAGGCTATGATAAGATAAGTACGTAAACAACTTGTACAAGTATATACAAATACGAAGAAATAATAACACAATAAATAATAATTTATAAATTTGGGAGGGAACATGTGAAGGGGGATGATATAATAATTTTAGCAGGAGAAGTGTCACATAGCAGCCAATTAATTCATCAACAATAAAAATGAGCAGTTGATAATATGAAAATGGCACGGCACCACTCTTCGTGCTTTTACTCTCATTCTTCCCATAAATTGATAAATAAATAATAAGATTGGCATGACATCACCCTTTGTGCTTTAACTCTCTTTCTTGCCATGGATTGATAAATAAATAATAATAATTGGCATGACATCACCATTCGTGCTTTAGCTCTCTTTCTTGCCATGAATTGATAAATAAGTAATAATAATTGGCACGGCATCACCCTTCGTGCTTTAACTCTCTTCTGGCACGGCATTACCCTTCGTGCTTTTACACTCTTTGAAAATGGTACGGCATCACCCTTCGTGCTTTTACACTCTTTCTCACCATGACAAGGATAATATAAATAATATAAATGGCAGCATCACCCTTCGTGCTTTTACACTCTTCCACAATATTCAACAATAATTAAATAAACAATAATTTCATGAATAATGATCAAATAATCAATAATAAACTTAAGCAGAAATATCTTAATTAAATAGGCAATTATTCAAAATGAACAAATTCCTCCGGCATGCTTTGACTCAACCACAACACATAAGTACTCGTCACCTCACATATACTTTGTACCCGCACATTAAATCAAGTAGCAAATAGACAAATAAGTCATACTCCCTCAAGTCAAGGTTAACTACGTTATTTACCTTGTTTTGCAACCAACTCAAGATTCCGATACACCTTTGCCTCATGAATTAGTGTACAAACGCCTCGAATCTAGTCAAAATTAATTCGATTCAGTCAATACATTATAGGAATTAATTCTATATAAAAATATTAATTTTCTAACAAAAATCCGAAATTGCACTCAAAAACCGCCCGTGGGGCCCACTTCTCGAAACCGACAAAAGTTACAAAACCCGAAATCCCATTCAACCACGAGTCTAACCACATAAATTTTACCAAATTTCGACATCATCTCGACGCTCAAATCTTTAAATTAAACCAAGAGGGTTTTCTAAATTTTTCAACTTAATTCACCAATTAAATGTCAAAAACAACTATGGATTCGGGTAATTTGACCAATATTAAGTTAAGAACACTTACTCCGTTATTTTCCTTGAAAATCTCCTAAAAATCGCCTCTTCCCGAGTTCCAAATCCTCAAAAATGGAAAATGACATAAACATTCTGCCTAGGTTTTTCCTCTTCGCGAACGCGACAACACATTTTTGTGCTGCCCCAGATTTCTTCTTCGCGAATGCGAGGGCAGTCTCGCGAATGCGATGCATTGCCAAGCTTGGCCTTCGCGAACGCGAAGCCTTATCACCTGGTGCCCAGTCACGCCTCGCCCTTTTACGCGAACGCGAACACTCCCACGCGTTCGCGATGAACATTGTCCATTACCCTTCGTGAACGCGGTCCCCTCTTCACGAACGCGTAGAGTAAATTTAGCCTGCCTCCAGTTCCTCTTCGCGAACGCGATGAAGGAAACCAGATACTGCACCAGAAAATTTCCAACAAGGTTCCAAATCTAAAGTTCATTCCGTTAACCATCTGAAACTCACCCGAGACCTCCGGGACCTCAACCAAATACACCAACAAGTTCTAAAACATCATACGAACTTAGTCGGAACCTCAAATATCATCAAACAACGCTAAAATCACGAATCATACCCCAATTCAAACTTAAGGAATTTAAGACTTTTCACCTTCTACATTCGATGCTGAAACCTATCAAATCAAGTCCGATTGACCTCAAATTTTGCACACAGGTCATAAATGACATAACGGACCTATTCAAATTTTTAGAATCGAATTCCGACCCCGATATCAAAAAGTCAACTCCCCGGTCAAACTTCCAAGCTTAAATTTCTATTTTAGCCATTTCATGTCTAATTTAACTGCGGACCTCCAAATAATTTTTCGGACACGCTCCTAAGTCCAAAATCACCATACGGGCCCATTGGGACTGTCAAAATACTGATCCGGGTCCGTTTGCTCAAACTGTTGACCGAAGTCAACTTAAGTGAGTTTCAAAGTACAAATTCACATTTTTATTAATTTTTCACATAAAAGCTTCCCGAAAAATTATACGAACTGCGCACTCAAGTCGAGGAAAGCTAAATGGTGCTATTTGAGGTCTCAGAACACAGAAATAAATATTAATTTAAAGATGACCTTTTGGGTCATCACATTAACTATTCCTCTAATCTGTTCTTGCGTAGTTTTTTTATGTTTATTTGTCATCCACGGTGTAAAATAATTAATTTATCATTTTTCATACAATTATTTTTGTCTTATACACTATCAAATACATTCGAAGATATATTTATGATAGTCTAATATTCATCTAAGATTTTCTTAGAATATCAAACATTGTAATAATTAGTCAAACAAACGATAATTTTAAAAATCTATTTGAAATTTTATCAGAATAATCTAAGATGAAAATTCCAAATGACTCCGTCATTTTGCTGCAAAGATGTAAAGAATATAAGAGGATTGGAAAAATAGGTCCCACGCAAAATCATTTTTCTCTTGGGAAATGTAGACAGGACATGAGCAAAAAGGGCATAAACGTAAAAGCAGATTGAAATTTTCAAGCAAGCTACAGTAAATCCTTTTGTAAGCCAATAGAATTCTTTTATTTTGATGCAATTACCAAATAACCCTCTTGGGCCCATATTATAAACTTGAATTCTCCAAAGAGCCCTCACGTGGAAGACAATAGAATACAATGATCAAGGTAATTTCGTCAATGCATCTTACATAGGAAGCTCAACTGTCCCTTCTTTGTAAGTTCCCAAATTCCCAAAATGCCCCTACGACCCCAAGCTCCTCAACTGCCCCTGTAGTATGATACTCGCGTTGCGCGTGTATATTATCTCGATGGATAATTTTTTTTTAATAATAGATCGAATAAGTATTATATTAAAATATTGTGTCTAAGTAATATAATAAACGTTTATATTCCTGAGAACGATAAATGCTGATCATATATACCTAACTCAATAAAAGAAGAAACTGCACAATAAAAGTTTTCAATCATTAGTCAATATATTCAATTAAAAATTTGTTCCAGCTTGATAATTTCATCACTCCTTATCATTCTTCCTTCTAAATTTCAGCATATAACCCTTAAAGATTAAGAGATTTACGATCTTAATTTTAAAATTCTAATTTAAGAAGCCCACCAAAAAATAAATTAAGTTTATGAATGCATTAACCAACCAAGAAACTAAATCTTTGTGTCCATGGAGAACAAATTAAAAATTAGAATAACAATCGATATTAAATATAAGTTTCCTACTTATTCTCTTATTCTTTTTTCCTTTTAAACCTATGGCAATTTTGACTTCTCCTTAATAGCGATTTTAACTAATTCTTTTTTTTCTTTTGACGACAATCACTCTTTGTTAGGGATAAAGCAACTAAACTAAAGGAGTTTCCCACTTATTCTCTTCTTCCTTTTTCCTCTTTTTCATATGGCAATTTTTTTTTTGTTTGTAAAAATAACCTTTATTTGTATTTACAATTTTATCCATCGTAAAATATATTTACGAAGGGTTAAAAAAACGAACGATATTTCGTTAAGAGCTTTCGTTACGTGGTTTGCGTCTGTACTCATATTACTGAGTGTATAATTTAAAAAACCACATAAACACTATCGGATAATGTGTTTGAGTTATATAAAATTATAAAATTAAAATTAAGAAAATTCATGAAAACGATGAAAGTTGTGCCCATTTAGTTAGCCCAATAAATAAAGAAATTATTGCTCACGTAGGTCTTGAAATGCCTTATTATGATTTATGAGAACTTATATGAAAATATCATATGAAAATTATTCTTATTTATGTGACCTAATAATAGTAAACTTCTAAGTGCATATGTATTTTGTAAAAGATAACATAGTAAACTTTTAAGTGCGTGTATGTGTATTCTAAAAGATTTACCTAAGTTTATAAAAATAGAATAAAAGCGTACACAATATGCATGTTTCCGTTCTTGACGGCAACATGCAAATATAAGTAACTAATTTGAGTTTGTTAGATATATGCATAAGTTCGGTATTTTGATGAGATATGATGCATTCCTAACATGATTGCATTTAATTTATTCCTTTTATATTAGTTCACCAAAACTTTTACACGGCAAGAATTTACGCCACCGAACATACACTAAACCCTATAATTAATTACAACTTATATTGAATATATTTTGCTTCGATTTTTTAGGCCTTCCTATCTAGTTCAATTAGGAAAGGTTTTATAATACTAAATTTTAGTTGATTTAAAAGTTCGATATATTAGAAAAATATTTAAATTACTATTTGTCTAATGTGAACTCTATTTTTAAAGGACAAAAAAGGTGAACGATATTTCGCTAAAGGAGCACTAAAATACAATTTTGATCGGATGCGGGTATCAAATCCCGCCGCTAAGATGTCCAGAGGATCTTGGGCTTTGACGAATGGCCGGCCACCTTTTACGTTAGAAGAGCAAAAGGCCCGAGGCATAGCAAGATGGACAATGTGAATAGTGTAAGCTTTGTTGCCCGAACACGATTAGTGCTGACCACACATAATATAAATATTCTTTTATTTAGATTTTTTAAATAAACTAAATGGAAAAAATAATTCTTTTTGTATTTTGGGAATGAAGATGTTGTCTTATAGCTCATAAAAAACTTGAGAAGTGACAATGTAAGTCTATATATGACTAATATTGATTTAATATTTTACAATAAATAGTTAAATTTAAAGAGAAAATGAAGAAATTTTTCATTTGTTGGAATAATTGGAGAAAACTTAATGACGTTTCATTTACAATTAATTTTGTATAAAGTTGGATATGTTTTCTATTAAAATTAGGACATAAATAAATAATAATATCTTTTATTGGTCAACAAAGAAAATTGCAATCTTTTAAACCGTAAATTTTCTTTTTCTCCAAAAAAGGAAATATTTTTCTTTTAGTCATAGCATGCGTGAGTCCTACATATTAGGACTAATTGCATATAATTTCAAATAAGGTAAGATATAATATGTAAAATTTTAATTGATTTCAAAGTCCCAAATTTTTGAAAAATAATTAAATGACTATTTTGTCTGTGTGAATTCTATTTTTAAAGGGTAAAAAAGACGAACGATATTTCACTAAGGGTTTTCGTGCTTTTAATATAGTACTAGTCTCTATGTTCGTGCGTTGCACGAATATCTTGTATCAAATATACAAAATGCATAAAAAGATTAATAAACTTTGTACCTCATATATATATTTGTATCAAATATACAAAATGCATAAAAAGATTAATAAACTTTGTACCTCATATATATAAATGGAACTAAATATTATGGAATCACTTTGTTATACCATTATTTAGGTAGAAGTAATATCTCAAGATTAAGATACAATAATAATGGAGAAAATAAGATAGAAGTCATTTAGTCATCCCGCTTTTATGGCATTACTTATTTTTTTTTATGTGTCGCATGTAATCTTGTGTCAATTATTACAAAAGGTTGTTTCTAGATAAATTCTTAATGACACAAATTCAAATTAAATAATATTCAAATTAACCAAACAAATATTCTTTGTTTGATTGTGAAAAAGAAGATCAAATTATACAAAAAGTTACACAGCTATATTTGCTCATGCTTGAAGTGGTTCAATATACAATTTTTAGTTAGAAATAACACGACTGTCTTATTGTGCCTCATCAACAAATATACTTGCTCATCCTGAATAATTCAACGTGTCCATATCGATCGTTATCAGTGTATATCACTACTAGAAATTCGCTAAAAATCGACCAACGTTGGTCGGTTATGGCCAATTACCGACCAAAATGCGACCATTACGATGTGGACGGTGTTTTTATGGTCGGAATGGCTTACCGACCAAAGTTGGTCGGAAATTGCCGATCAACTTTGGTCGATAGCTTAAAACGACCATCTGACAAGTTTAATTACTTACCGACCAACTTTGGTCAGAAACATATTGTATTAATTTAATTTTACCGACCAAAGTTGGTCGGTTTAATTAAATTATATTTTTTTTATTAATTATTAAAATTAAAAAAAATCGACCAACTTTGGTCGGCAATTGAAAATATATATTTTTTTAAAATAATTAAAATTAAACATTACCGACCAACTATGGTCGGTAATCTCAACAGTGCAGGTAAAATACCGACCAAAGTTTGTCGGTAATGTTGAATTCTGGGAATTTTTTTTATTAAAAACCGACCAACTTTGGTCGGTTTTTCTGGGTTTAATTTTGGCATAAAATGCTTGTTTTGGCAGCTACACCACCTGCCAGCATACCAATACACCTAATAACAACAACAACAACAACAACAACAACAACACCAATACAACAACACAACAACAACAACAACAACACAACAACAACAACAACAACAACAACAACAACAAAAACACAATAACAACAACACAACAACAACAACAACAACATAACAACAACAACCAAAACATTCAATAAATACTTTAAAACTAACAAATTAAAGTTCAATTGAACAAAAAATCCAAAATCAAGTTAAAACTAATTACAACTAGTTCAAAACTAGTTATATTTGTCTAGTTCAAAGTATATAAAAGTCAAGGGGTGTTTTCTACAACATCATCATCACCGTCTGATGAACTTTCATTTACAAGACGATATAGAGAACGGTCTTGTGGAGGACGGGAAGCACGATCACGGGGAGGACGGGAGGAACGATCACGAGCAGGATGGGAGGAACGATCACGTGGAGGTCGACCCTCTAGAGATGACTCACGAGATCGGGGAAACGGAAAGCTCCACTAGATAGGAGAGTTCTGATCTGAGCTTGCATGCCAAGTAACTGAGCATCTCTAAGCCTTTCTCTTTCCTTAGCCGCTTCTAGCTCTGATGTGAGCTTTGTCACTGTCTCCCACATAGCGGAGAGGCTCTCCCTATTAAGTTGCTCGCCTTGCGAGGAAGTCCCTATTCCTCGCATTCCACACTTATAGCGATGGAAGTTTTTAGTAGGAAACCCGTATACCTTCCCCCATTTTGGACCGCCAACAGACTCCAACCATATTCTTTCAGCATCCTCGTCCGAAGGTTGGGTTGGCTCACCCGATTCACCAGCTGGATGACTACGGATGAATTCCTTCACGTTACTTTGGTAGCGACCCTATATTATTTTAAATTAAATCAGTATTTTAAAATTTTTATAAAAGTAAATTATAAAACTTAAAAAAAATTCAAAGCTTACATATGCAGTCGAGGCCCGGTCCTCGAACCACCTATCTTGATCCCCCTCTTTCTTCTTCTTCACAATATGTGTCTCCTTGAATAGCTCATCATGACTCATTGGACGCCCATACTTCTTTTCCTGAAAATAAATTAATTTAGTTAATAAACAGAATAGATATACTTAGAAAAGTAAAATAATTTAAGCAATTACGTACCAATCTTCTTTTTATTGTCCCTAGGCTGATCGCACCTCCAGTGTGCAAGGAGCCTCCCTTTTCGGATGCGCGAGCTTTCTTTCCTTTTTCGCTCCTCTCTAAGAACTCTGCGGTAAGCCATTGCCTTTGCAAATCATTCCACAAATTCTCAAGTAACCAGCCAGGCCTCTTGTTCTTCTTTCTAGCATCCGAGAAAACATCCGCCAATCTCTTGCAAGCTTTATGATAAAAATTTGTAGCCACTTCCGCGCTATAGCGGTCTTCCCATACACACTTGCTCTGTATTTCAAAAGTTAAATATTAGATGGAAACATCATAAATATAAATTATTAAACTGTTTAAAAGAACATTTATACCTTAAATTGATTGAAAATTTGCTCCTTCAGTGAGAATGGGCAATCAGTCCAAGTCGCATAAGGGCCATCATAAAACTTTCTGATGGCATTGGTGATTATCCTCGTAGTCTTATTACCCGGCCTGAACCTGCAATTTAACAATAAAAATACATTAATATCTTAGTAAAAATGTTACAAATTAATAGACGCAAAAATAATGAATAGCACTTACCCATCACCCTCAGGGACTATGATGATCATGCCATATCGATCATAATGCACTACCTCGTCATCACCATCCGAAGCATGTGTATCATAGGTATGTGAAGACGGTGTAGGCGGGTTAGAGCTACTGCCTCGCAGGCGAAGGCCTGCAATAGATGGTTGCGATCCCTATGACTGCGACATAGCTGGATGCGACCCAAGTGGATGTGATACCGATGGCTGTGACCCGAGTGGCTGTGACATGGATGGATGCGATCCATGTGGCTGTGATATGTAGGGATGTGATCCATGTGGATGTGATGCAGATGGCTGTGAGGCAGCTGGACTGTATGTTGGACGTATAGTCCTATGGCCCTGTGATGGAAGACTGGGTGTCTGAATGAAGGTTTACGGCTCGTGATGCTGTGGCAGCTCAGTATAGCCGTGTGGTGGAGGATAAGACATAGGCATCTCTGAAAAGGGTGGACAAGAGGGAGTATTATTTTCTACCCTCCTCTTTCCCTTCCTACCCTTTTCTCGACCCCGAGAACTAGTAGGGTCATTGTTAGCTATAAAACGAGAGTGCTTTAAAAAACCAACTTTTAATCCTCATCGACGTATTGTTCCTGGTCCGAGAATTCTTCGTCCTCACTTGTTTGAGCTTTATCAGTTGATTCTTCGTCCTCATTTTCTATAATTGTTACTTCATTTATATCAACTTCTTCCAATATGCGTTCAGGATGTTCCAAATCATTTTCTAACTGATCGTCCACTATTTGGTGAACATTGGAGATATTGTTTTGATATGTAACATCTAACACATTCTCGACTTTCACCCTACCTACAGGCTTAGTTTTTATTACACCCACCAATCGGACTTATTCTGCCGCAATGGATAAGGAGCATAATACACTTGCCTAACGTTATGTGCAATTATGAAAGGATCATAGCTATCATACTCCCTCGTATGATTAACCTCAATTATGTTTTATTGGTTGTGTACTCTTGTACCTCTTGTTGGATTTGGGTCAAACCACTTGCATCTAAAGAGTATCAATTTCTTATATGCCCAACCTGTATATTCTAGTTGTAATATTTCTTTGACCACACCATAATAATCAATATCTCCAACTTGGTTGCCATCACCACCTTGAACCCACACCCCGCTGTTGTTGCTATTTTTATTTTTATAGCAATCTTCTATATGAAACTTATAACCATTCACTACGTACTTAGACATTGTTGTGACCTGAAGCCCAGATCCCCAAGATATATCTTTCAAAAATTGATTTACACCATTATTTGAATTATTTACCTACATAGAGTTAAAAAAATTCATAAGTTAGCACAACTTATGAATCAATTTTTATACATTCACTATATATATATATATATATATATATATATATATATATATATATATATATATATATATATATATATATACACACACACACACACACACACTCTCTCACTTACAAACTGTTTGAACCACGTATCAAATCTCGTATATACAGCATCATAGCCAAATTGACCCACGAAGTGACTGTGACATATCAAATATTTTTAGTAGTTGCATCAATATGTAGTAACAGTAAATTTTACATTTTGATAACTAATAAATCAATACTTACTTGAGAAATGGTACAACTTCGGGACAATTTAGCAATACATGAAGTGTAGCTGACTTGTACTCCATATCACTCAAACTTCTCTTTCTAACATCCTTAGAACATCGGCCTGGTTGATTGAATATGGACATTGGTGGATATAATGGATCATTCACACATTCGACCGTGTGCCTATTGGGCCTATTCCTAGAACATGGCACGTTACTCTCAAAATAATAAGAACAAAAATGTACAGTTTCCTTTGCAAGATAGGCTTCGCATATAGATCCTTTAATCTTATTCCTCTCCTTAACAAATTGTTTGCATTTGCCAATTGTCCTACAAAATCTCATGTTAGCCAAGAACATTCAAATAAAATAGAATA
This sequence comes from Nicotiana tabacum, assembly GCF_000715075.1. Lineage (NCBI taxonomy): Eukaryota > Viridiplantae > Streptophyta > Magnoliopsida > Solanales > Solanaceae > Nicotiana > Nicotiana tabacum. The sequence goes on along the minus strand of NC_134102.1, from coordinate 19,392,393 downwards.
TTACATCAAACTTATAATATTACCTCTCAAAGGGATACATCCATCTGCATTGAACAGGCCCTCCAAGTCGTGCCTCGTGTACAAGGTGTATTGGAAGGTGTTCCATCACATCAAAGAAACCACATGGGAATATTTTTTCCATCTTACTAGAAATTACACGGATGTTCTGGTCCATCCGAAATAGGTTTTCTTCCCTTAATATGGTAGAACACAAGTCTTTGAAAAACAAACTAATCTCTGTGATGGGTTTCCAGATTCTTTCAGGAAAATCACAAAATGCAATAGGCACTAAGGTCTCCATGAAAACATGGCAGTCATGACTTTTCAAATGGCTCAACTTCCCTACCTCCATATCTACTTTTTTTTCAAGATTCGACGCATAACCCTCAGGCATCTTCAATTTCGTAACCCAATCACAAATTTGTCGTCTTTCCTCCAAAGTGAATGTGTAACTTGCTTTGGGCTTGAACACCTTACCATTGTTTGCTGTCTGCAAGTATAATTCAGGCCGCCTGCAATATTCTTGTAAGTCCATTCTAGCCTTCGGGTTATCTTTTGTCTTACCTTTAACATCCATCACTTTGTTGAACAAATTATCAAAATAATTCTTCTCAATATGCATGACATCAAGGTTGTGTTGGAGAAGATTATCCTTCCAATAAGGCAACTCCCAAAATATACTCTGTTTCGTCCAATTATGATTAACACCATATCCGGGGAATCTATAAGGTGGAGCCTCAGTAACTTTACTGAAGTTCTGGACCCTCTCCCAAATTTCCTCACCTGAAAGTATCGGAGGTGGAGAATCATATTCCACTTTATTCTTTTTGAATGCATTTTTCATCCTTCTAAACTCATGATCATCAGGCAAGAATTGACGGTGACAATCAAACCATGATTGCTTTTGGCCATGTTTCAAAGTGAACGCTTTACTATTTTCCATGCAGTAAGGACAAGCTAGCTTCCCAGCAGTCATCCACCCAGACAACATTCCATATGCAGGAAAATCAGTAATAGTCCACATTAAATTAGCACGCAAATTAAAATTCTGCTTGGTTGATATGTCATATGTTTCAACACCATCATACCACAATTATTTTAGCTCATCAATCAAAGGTTGCAAATATACATCAATCAAACTTTTTGGATTATGTGGATCGGGGATAATACAATTTAAGAATATATATAAACTAGTCATACACAACTCAGGTGGTAGATTATAAGGTGTAAGAAAGACAGGCCAACATGAATATGGTGTCGCAGATATAGAAAAAGGCGTGAAGCCATCCGCACACAGACCTAACCGAATGTTCCTTGGTTCACTAGCAAAATCTGGATATGTCCTATCAAAGTGCTTCCAAGCTTCTCTATCTGAAGGATGACACATAACACCAGATGGTCTTCTATTTTCAAAGTGCCATCTCATATGAGGAGCAGAACTCATCGACGCATATAACCTCTTTAACCTAGGTATAAGAGGTAAATAATGCATCGCCTTGACATGGACCATATTCCCGCTGGAAAGCCTCTTGAAACGAGGCTTTTCGCAAAATTTACAACTGTCTAAAGTTGCATCATCTTTATAATATAACATGCAACCATCTTCACAACGATCAATTCTCATTGACGAAAGTCATAACTTAGAAACCAAAATCTTTGCCTTATAGAAATCACCAGGTAAGTTGATATTAAGGTCAACTAGTTCACTCATAAGGTCAATGAAAGAGTCTATGGCTGCTTGAGAAATATTCCAATTAGATTTGATACTTAGTAATCTAACTGCAACAGACAGCTCAGAGTGCGGACTTCCTTCACGTAGTGGATGACTAGCTTCCTCTAACTGTTCATAATAATGTTTTGCGTCATCATTAGGAGTTTGTTCAACATTTTCATTGGGCTCACCCCCGAAGTGCATCCCAAAAGCATCCGCAACCATATCCTGAATTCTAGAATCAAGATTTGTATTCTCCACCGACCTACTACTTTCACCAACAACCATGTTATGAAATATTCCACGGCTACCATCGATCTCTCCATGATTAGTCCACACAAAGTAATTCTCTTTAAATCCCTTCCTATAAAGATGAAGCTTAACTTCCTCCGATTTTTTAAACGTCATACAATCGCACCTGACACAAGGGCACCTAATTACTCCTTCACTTTGGTATGGTGGAAGTGACATTGCATGTCTAATAAAGTCATCAACCCCTTCTACAAAATCCTCCCGCAATCCCCGCCGATTAGGATAATTTCTATTGTACATCCAAGTACGATGTTCCATCTATACAAATAAAACAAGAACAAATTAATTTATTCTACAATTATAAATTAATTATATCTTTTTAGTTAATTCAAGATAATAATTGGCTCCTAATTACACCAATTTATATCCTAAAAATTCAATTCATATCCAAAAGGTCCAATTCATATCTTAAAAGTTCAATTCATATCCTAAAAGTTCAATTCACAAGAACAAATCCTAAAAACTAAAATTTCAATTCATATCCTACGAGTTTAAACATAAACTAACTAAACTAAAGAAATTCAACTCATACCCTAAAAGTTCGATTCACAAGAACAAATTAATTTATTCTTCAATTATAAATTAATTATATATTTTTTAGTTAATTCAAGATAATTATTTTTTCCTAATTACACCAATTTATATCCTAAAAGTTCAATTCATATCCAAAAGGTCCAATTCATATCTTAAAAGTTCAATTCATATCCTAAAAGTTCAATTCACAAGAACAAATCCTAAAAACTAAAATTTCAATTCATATCCTACGAGTTTAAACATAAACTAACTAAACTAAAGAAATTCAACCCATACCCTAAAAGTTCGATTCACAAGAACAAATTAATTTATTCTACAATTATAAATTAATTATATCTTTTTTAGTTAATTCAAGATAATTATTTTTTCTTAATTACACCAATTTATATCCTAAACGTTCAATTCATATCCAAAAGGTCCAATTCATATCTTAAAGGTTTAATTCATATCCTAAAAGTTCAATTCACAAGAACAAATCCTAAAAACTAAAATTTCAATTCATATCCTACGAGTTTAAACATAAACTAACTAAACTAAAGAAATTCAACCCATACCCTAAACTAAACTAATTCATAACTAATTGACTAATTAACAAAACTAATTAGTTAATAAAACTAATTAACAAAACTAATTAAAACAAGACCTAAACCCTAATCCTCAATAAAATGCAATGTTCAAATAATTGAAACACTAATCAATTGAAACTAATTCATAACTAATTAACAAAACCTAGAAATAATAAATAAATGGATTGTAATTCAAACCTAGAATTTTTAGGAGATGGAGAAGGAGAGGGGCGGCAGTGGCAGTGGCAGTGGCAGCGGCGACGGCGAGGGCTGGGCGGTGGCAACGCGGGGTGGGGAATAAGATTTATGTGAGTGAAATAGAGAAGGAGAGGGAAAGGTTTTGAGTGAGGGAAATATAGAAGAGAGGGGAAAATAAGAGAGAAATGGGGGTTTCCCCCGTTTTTCAATTCTCTGATTTCAGAATTACCGACCAAAGTTGGTCGGTAATTTTGGTCGGTACATTAAGTGTTGACCGTTTGACCAAAAATCGACCAACTTTGGTCGTTTTTTTATTATAAAAAAATTAAATCCTTTTTGTTTTGTGTTTTTTCCTTAAAATATTATAAACTATAAAAAAATATATTATAAACTACAAGCATTTATTTTATTTAACTATGCAATTATTATAAATAATTATAAACTATAAGCATAATCTTTATAAATAATTATATTAACTATTTAATTTTAATAAATTATAATAGCATCTATCTAAGTAAATTTTTTAAGTTATAATTAAGTATGTGAGTAATTTCTCACACACACACATACACTATATTGTAATTGATGCTAATAACTTCTTTTTTCATTCGTTCATCACTAATAATGCATGACATAGATTAATCGATATATAGGTCGAGACGTTTTGATGAATCATCGATTAATATTCATCGATACATCTAAGTAAGTTATAAGTCGATGAATCAATTTATAAATAGATATATTTGATTATACTTGTAAGTTGTTAGTTTTACAAAAGTCCTGTAAGCACATAATTTTTGACCCGCGTAACTTTTAAAAGGAATATTTCAAAAAATATTTGTTTATTTTTATTTTTAATAGGATTTCAATAAACTTTTAGTTTTAATTTTAAAACATAAGTTTGAAAATACAAAAATAGTTTTATTTTTTTTCTATTTAATACAGTATTAGGTATTTTTAGAAAGATATCACTTTTAACCTATTTTTATTTTAGTATAATCCTTGAAAATACCAAAAAATAGTTTAATGTCATAATATAGATATTTTAATTAATTAGGATTTATTTTATATTTTTATGATATGATATTTTAGGAAAAGAAATTAATATTTTAGCTTTGTAGAATTAAAGGGCCACTTTAAAGGCAAATTTGGCCCAAACTTGAGCCCAACTTCTGGCAGCCCACTCCTCCCTTCAGCCCATTTACCCATTCCCTAACCCACAACCCTTTTATAATAAAAATAAAACCTAAATCCCTACACTCGGAAGCCAGCCTCAACCTACACAAAACAGAGCACTATCACCCCTAAAAAAGCTGCGCATTTCTTCCTCTAAGAACCTAGCTGCTTTAGGAGAAAGAAAGGCGCCGCTACACTCTCAAAAACCAGACTCTTCACCTGCTGCCCGTCTTCTTCTTCTTCTTCTTCATGTAGACGTTCTAGTTTCAAAAAGGGGCAGTGAAAAATGCAGCATTTACTGTCCAAAAATAGCCCCAAATCCCAGTGTTAACTACACCTCCAAACACCGAAAATATAGCACAAAAACGTAGATCACCAATGAGTTCGAGTTGAGTCCTTTCGAGCCGTCGATTTCGGTTTGAAGTTCCGTTAGCAGCGAAGTTCTTAATTGAGCTCATTGAGATTAACGGCGAGGTCTCTAGTTCGGGTTTTGTTGATGAGGTTTCACTGTTGCTGGAAGAATAATTCTCTGTGTATAAATTTACGTTATCAAATCATTGAAGAATTTCTTGAGTTTCAGGTCCATTTCTAGCCATCTCTCCCCTGTTTTAACAAGTTGAATGTCTAAGTGATTTAGTTTCAGTTATATGAGTTTATGATGCTTAGCTTCTGCCTGATTCGAATTTAGCTTCTGTTTGATTAATATTTATTAATGCCAAAGCACTATATCAATATGTTATTTAGGGACTTAGAACATCACTGTATAGTGAGGGTTGGTCATTTCTTCAATAATTCTAGATGCTTATGTATTTAGGTGCAAAGTTAGCCTAATTTCATGTTTCATCATGTATTTAGCCAAGTTACTTGATATTCTCATACATTTCAAGCCTATTTGTGTTGCTATGATGCATTGTGGAATGCCTTAGATTATTTTGTTGTCTTGATGAAGCAGCAGGAGGTGATAGTATCTTGATAATCGACTGCGGTTCTTATAATCAGTACGTTAATTAACTTAACATAATTTCGAACCCTCTCCTAAAACAACTTCTTGGTAATACAAAGGAAATTGTGCCATTCCATTACTTTAATTTGTAACTTTAGTTTTTTTTTTTAAATTACAAAAGATAGAATGCCACATTATAATTAGTGACCTGTTAATAATAGCTAAGTCACGCCTCTTCCACAAATAATTCCATATCCATAATTCATGGCCTCACACTCATCTCAAATTTTAGGAAATAAACATCTTATGAACATTCTTAGTTTGTTTTAGACGCATTTATTAATAAATCATTGTGACTATGGGTACGGTTTCCGTGGCATAGGCATGATACATAACCCCCAATTCGAGTGTGCGTTTCACGTGACTCAACCATAACTTATAATAATAATAGTAATAATAATAATAATAATAATAATACATGTTGTAAATCGCGGGTGCATTTCACGTGACGCGATTCACAATGTGTATAAAAATAATAAGCGCGCGACATCGCGACTTGTTCAAACAAAATTTCATAAATATTAAAAGCGGTTAAAAGATAAAAACACACAATAGGTTTCAAACATGCAATAAATCAGGTAATTAGGCCAATTATTAATAGTTGAGCGACCGTGCTAAAACCACGGAACTCGGGAGTGCCTCACACCTTCTCCCGGGTTAACAGAATTCCTTACCCGGTCTTCTGGTTTTGCGGACTTTAAAACAGAGTCAAATTTTCCTCGATTTGGGATTTAAAATAAATCGGTGACTTGGGACACCATAAATTATTCCAAGTGGCGACTCTGAATAAATAAATAATCTCATTTCGATTAATGTCACTTTAATTGAAAAAACTCCCCTACCCAATCGGGAAAAAGGAGGTGTGACAGCTCTGGCGACTCTGCTGGGGATTGAACCCAAAATCTCTGGTTCAAGGTTCAGAATTCGAGCTAAGATGACTGTTATACTTGACTTTTACTTATTATCTGATTTTTACGTGTTTGAGCCTAATATGCTAAATGCCTCTTTTTACCGCTTTGATATTGTTTGGACTGTATATAAACTGTCACAAAACCCTTCTTCTCTCCGAGTCTTCTAAATCCTCTGGGAAGTGCACGCTGGCGTGACTTCTTTTCTGTTAATGTCATTTCCTAACTTAGAACGAGGATCGGATCAGTTACAAAGCCGGATGGCCTTTTGGTTACCGGTATGTTGCCCCCCCCGGCTCAAGTTGTCCGCTCGGGTAAGCCAGGTCTAGAACCATACACCCAGGGTTTTAAGCCTAGAATAACATAGCCTCATGCCGGATCTCTAGTAGGTACGTTTGTTTGCATCACGTGTATTTGACTTTGGAGACTCAACACACGGGTTGGGTCTGTCTAGGACAGGTGTACCCAATTTAAAAGACCATTCTGATGCATTTTTTACATGCTACTTGTGCATTTATCGGTTTCGGCTTGTATGTTGACCGTCTTTTAGAATAGGGAAAGAAAATCAAGCAAAATCAAGGAGTGAGGTAGGTATTTGAAACATTTCGAAACTCTGCCGAAATTTTGAAAAAAAAGAGAAAATAAGCCAATGTTTTCAAAATTCATGTTTTCCCTGTTCCGTCAAAACTGACAGAATTACGCGGGTCTGATTCTCACCGGATGTGAGATACGTAGGCAAACCTCATCGGTTCCGACCCATAATTTTTAAAAAATCCATAAATATTTTCCTTTACCTCCTCTTTAGAAAGCCTTTCTTTTAGACCACAATTTTCAAAAAATCCAAAAATATTTTTCTTTACCTCCTCTTTAGAAAGTTTTTCTTTTAGACCCCATTTTTTTTAAAATCCAAAAATATTTTCCTTTAATTCCTTCTTTAGGAGTCTTTTTTTTAGAAAGTCCCAAACAAATAAAAAATAAGAAAATTTTTAAACCAAAAAATATTTTATTTGTAGGAGTCTTTCATTAGAAAAAGAATACAAATGAAATCAAAATGCAAAAAAATATTTTCTACCTTTTTTTTAGAAGTCTTTTTCCCAAAATTCAAAAACAAAAAATCAAAAATACAAAAAATATTTTCTTTCTTCTTTAGAAGTCTTTCTTTTCAAAAATCAAAAAAATAAAATAAATCGAAATCCAAAAATATTTTCTTTCTTATTTATAAGTCTTTCTTTCAGAAATTAGAAAAAAAGAGTTAGTTTATTTCCTTTAGTCCTGATCTTTCCGAACTACGTTAGACCTGATTCCTTTAAAAAGGGATACGTAGGCAGCCTTACACGGTTCGGTTCAACCAAATAAGAATTCAAGAAAAAAGAGAAAAAAATCCAAAAATCCCCAATATCTGAAACTGGGGCAAAGATTTTATTTCACTTTTGAAAGAGTCGATTCCAAGAGTTGTAAAGTGTACAACCCATCATATTGAGTCTACTTAGAGCCTCCATGCCGACCCATCTTTCCAACCCTATCCAAAAACCTTCCAAATAAAGACCTCCCGATATGCCTTCAAGAATGCCAAGAAACGCATGCAAAGAGCAGCAGTTGTCACACGACATAGAACACTGTCGAGTTGCTTATACAAAGAAAAAAAAAATAAAGAAGAAAAAAATGAGAGAGTCTTACTAGTAAAAACCCTCACGGGCACTGTAAGACGACGGTAAGCAGAGATGAATAAATGAGAGAGACTTGTTGGTGAAAACCCCTCAGGGCACCACTAGTCGAAAGTGAGTCATGAAGCTGATGCAAAGAATTGGCACAAACAAGCCCGACTTCAAATATCATAAGAATGGTAAAAGGAAAGATTGAATTAGTTTGATAGATCGGCCATTAAGTCCAAAATGCATGTCATGATTCATTAAGGCTAGCTATTTAAAAAAAAAAACTCTTCCTTATGTCCTTCTCGACATGGGCATTTCTTGTTAATATTGTTTCTTGGCATCATTGTGTCCTTCACTCTGAGTCAGTCCTTGTCAAAACAAGCAAGAAAAGATTTCAAAGTCTGCTACCAACTTTTCAGTTGCACAAAGTAAATTTGGCCAGCACAGTCAGGTGTTACAGTCAACATGCCTTGAGGATTCATAAAAAGGTTTCCCCCTAAAATACCCTTGTCAGCCTACTTGGCTAAAGCAAGCAAAGATAACCTCGAGGTTAATCAGGGGCTCGGGCTCTCTGTAGTACTGAACAAGAACTATGAAGTGTGCACATCATGCAAAAGACACTTACCAATTGTGATTCTCTCTGACAGACAAATTGCTCAAAAAGCAGAAAGACATTCAAGACATAGAAAAGGTCACCTAAGCAAAGATCTCCAGTTGGGATAAGGCTGATTGAGCCACAAATACAAATGGTACTGGGTGTGAAACGATCAGGGTTGATATAAAGCAAAAAGTCTCTTGATGCCCAAGACTCAAGGCCGCAAACCGACCACCACTTTTAAACTGACAAAAAATTTCTTTGTTTTGAAACAGGAAGAAAGCAGTGCAAGGAATTTGGGTTTCAAAAAAAAGAGAAGAAAAGAAAGAAAAAGAAAAAGAAAAAAGAAGAGAAGAGCCGACAAAGGTAAGTTTCTCAAATCTTTGCCTTTATCTATCTTGCTAGTCTGCATAAATATTGCCATTGCTCTTCACATTTTTCCTCCTAGGATAAAAAGTCCTAGTCTGATGGATTTTCTCCCAATAAAAATCTTAGTCTGATGAATTTTTCTCCTAAGATAGAAGGCCTAGTCTGATGAACTTTCTCCTAGGATAGAAATCTTAGTCTGATGAATCTTTCTCCTAAGATACCAAAAAAAAAAAGAAAAAAAAAGACCTAGTCTGATGAACTTTCTCCTAGGATCAAAATCTTAGTCTGATGAATCTTTCTCCTAAGATAAGAAACCTGGTCTGATGAATTTTCTCCTAGGATAAACCTCTTAGTCTGATGAATCTTTCTCCTAAGATAAGAAACCTGGTCTGATGAATTTTCTTCTAGGATCAAAATCTTAGTCTGATGAATCATTCTCCTAAGATACAAAACCTAGTCTGATAAATTTTCTCCTAGGATAAACGTCTTAGTCTAATGAATCTTTCTCCTAAGATAACAAAAAAAGGACCTAGTCTGATGAACTTTCTCCTAGGATCAAAATCTTAGTCTGATGAATCTTTCTCCTAAGATAGAAAACCTAGTCTGATGAATTTTCTCCTAGGATAAACGTCTTAGTCTGATGAATCTTTCTCCTAAGATAGAAGACCTAGTCTGATGAACATTCTCCTAGGATAGAAATCTTAGTCTGATGAATCTTTCTCTTAAGATACCAAAAAAAAAAAGAGAAAACCTAGTCTGATAAATTTTCTCCAAGGAAAATAAGTTTAAAAAAAGGAAGTCTGGATTTGGAAAAAAAGAAGAAAAAAAGAAAGGGTGAATTTTTTATTTTTTTTTAAGTTATCAATCTTTAGTTTTCTTGAAATCAGGGGTCCCGCCTGGAGAATAGGGTCAGTTTTTAGTTTAGTCAAGCTTAGTTTATAGTTTTTCACAAGCTCAATCTCAAATTTAGGAGACGCACTTCCTAGTTTGGATTTTTCAGATTTTTATTTCTTTAGGAGACGCACATCCTAGTCGAGTCTTCAATTTTACTCTCATCATTGCATCCTTCATCAATAGCATATGTAATTTATAGTTCTGCTAATAACTCACAAATCTTCCTAGTGTAAACTGGGGCAGAAAAAGTTTCTTTTGTTGTTTCCATTTTGTTGTAGTAGCAGGCGCCCATCTGGAAAATGAGGAAATTTATTATAAGTATTAAGTCAACAGCAGGCGCCCACCTGAAAAATGAGGAAATTCATTTCAAATGTTAAGTCAACATCAGGCACCCACCTAGAAAATGAGGGAATTAATTTTAAGTTTTTTAAGTCAACATCAGGCGCCCACCTGGAGAATGAGGGAATTCATTTCTGTTTTAAGTCAGCACAGGCGCCCACCTGGAGAACGAGTGAATTTATTTCAAGTTTTTAAGTCATCAGGCGCCCACCTGGAAAACGAGGGAATTCATTTCAGTTTTAAGTCATCAGGCACCCACCTAGAAAACGAGGGAATTCATTTCAGTTTTAAGTCAGCAGGCGCCCACCTGGAAAACGAGGGAATTCATTTCAAGTTTTAAGTCAACATCAGGCGCCCACCTGGAGAACGAGGGAATTTATTTCAAGTTTTTAAGTTAACAGGCGCCCACCTGGAGAACGAGGGAATTCATTTCACATTTCAAGTCAAATGCAGGCGCCCACCTGAAGAACGAGGGAAGTCATTTCAGAATTCAATTCAAGTTAGAAGTACAGAAGCTCGCCTCAAGAATGCAAGTTGACAGTACGGGATGACCAAAAGAAGAAGTCTCAATCCAGAATAAAAGAAAAAAAAAGTCAATTCAAAATACAGAAGCAGATGAAAAGATATGGGCTGCTCAAGACATGACTGAAGTCGTAAGCTTTGCATGCTCCGTCTTGATCCGAAGAAGCTGAAGAGATGAATCTGCACCTGCAGCTAGCAAGCATCAAGGTTCAAATCAAAAGTCTGCATGAAGAACCATTCAAGACTCAAGATCAAGCTTCAAAAGACTTATAGATAGGAATCTTGTAACTCATAGCTGACAGGCTTAGTTAGTCTTTTTCATTTTTGATTTCGATGTAATAACAGGATCGCGGACCGGAACCTCGACGGAATGGTATCTCACTCGACTCTCTCATCCTCTCCACACACTCCATTCACCTCTGAACTACACGTGACCTGATTACTTTAAAGCCAAGGATATGTAGGCAGCTCATATACCAGGGCTCGGTCACAATCTTTTGTCCGTCTTTGTTTCGTTTTGAATAAGCGTCGGGTCATAAATCAATTACGTTACTTATTGTTCTTTGCTCCAAAAACTCTTCATGTTTCCAAGCAAAGAGGGGCAGCTGTAAGCACGTAATTTTTGACCCGCGTAACTTTTAAAAGGAATATTTCAAAAAATATTTATTTATTTTTATTTTTAATAGGATTTCAATAAACTTTTAGTTTTAATTTTAAAACATAAGTTTGAAAATACAAAAATAGTTTCATTTTTTTTTCTATTTAATACAGTATTAGGTATTTTTAGAAAGATATCACTTTTAACCTATTTTTATTTTAGTATAATCCTTGAAAATACCAAAAAATAGTTTCATGTCATAATATAGATATTTTAATTAATTAGGATTGATTTTATATTTTTATGATATGATATTTTAGGAAAAGAAATTAATATTTTAGCTTTGTAGAATTAAAGGGCTACTTTAAAGGCAAATTTGGCCCAAACTTGAGCCCAACTTCTGGCAGCCCACTCCTCCCTTCAGCCCATTTACCCATTCCCAAACCCACAATCCTTTTATAATAAAAATAAAACCTAAATCCCTACACTCGGAAGCCAGCCTCAACCTACACAAAACAGAGCACTATCACTCCTAAAAAAGCTGCGCATTTCTTCCTCTAAGAACCTAGCTGCTTTAGGAGAAAGAAAGGCGCCGCTACACTCTCAAAAACCAGACTCTTCACCTGTTGCCCGTCTTCTTCTTCTTCTTCTTCTTCTTCTTCATGTAGACGTTCTAGTTCCAAAAAGGGGCAGTGAAAAATGCAGCATTTACTGTCCAAAAATAGCCCCAAATCCCAGTGTTAACTACACCTCCAAACACCGAAAATATAGCACAAAAACGTAGATCACCAATGAGTTCGAGTTGAGTCCTTTCGAGCTGTCGATTTCGGTTTGAAGTTCCGTTAGCAGCGAAGTTCTTAATTGAGCTCATTGAGATTCACGGCGAGGTCTCTAGTTCGGGTTTCGTTGATGAGGTTTCACTATTGCTGAAAGAATAATTCTCTATGTATAAATTTACATTATCAAATCATTGAAGAATTTCTTAAGTTTCAGGTCCATTTCTAGCCATCTCTCCCATGTTTTAACAAGTTGAATGTCTAAGTGATTTAGTTTCAGTTATATGAGTTTATGATGCTTAGCTTCTACCTGATTCGAATTTAGCTTCTGTTTGATTAATATTTGTTAATGCCAAAGAATATATCAATATGTTATTTAGGGACTTAGAACATCACTGTATAGTGAGGGTTGGTCATTTCTTCAATAATTCTAGATGCTTATGTATTTAGGTGCAAAATTAGCCTAATTTCATGTTTCATCATGTATTTAGCCAAGTTACTTGATATTCTCATACATTTCAAGCCTATTTGTGTTGCTATGATGCATTGTGGAATGCCTTAGATTATTTTGTTGTCTTGATGAAGCAGCAGGAGGTGATAGTATCTTGATAATCGACTGCGGTTCTTATAATCAGTACGTTAATTAACTTAACATAATTTCGAACCCTCTCCTAAAACAACTTCTTGGTAATACAAAGGAAATTGTGCCATTCCATTACTTTAATTTGTAACTTTAGTTTTTTTTTTTTTAAATTACAAAAGATAGAATGCCACATTATAATTAGTGACCTGTTAATAATAGCTAAGTCACGCCTCTTCCACAAATAATTCCATATCCATAATTCATGGCCTCACACTCATCTCAAATTTTAGGAAATAAACATCTTATGAACATTCTTAGTTTGTTTTAGACGCATTTATTAATAAATCATTGTGACTATGGGTACGGTTTCCGTGGCATAGGCATGATACATAACCCCCAATTCGAGTGTGCGTTTCACGTGACTCAACCATAACTTATAATAATAATAGTAATAATAATAATAATAATAATAATACATGTTGTAAATCGCGGGTGCGTTTCACGTGACGCGATTCGCAATGTGTACAAAAACAATAAGCGCGCAACATCGCGACTTGTTCAAACAAAATTCCATAAATATTAAAAGCGGTTAAAAGATAAAAACACACAATAGGTTTCAAACATGCAATAAATCAGGTAATTAGGCCAATTATTAATAGTTGAGTGACCGTGCTAAAATCACGGAACTCGGGAGTGCCTCACACCTTCTCCCGGGTTAACAGAATTTCTTACCCGGTCTTCTGATTTTGCGGACTTTAAAACAGAGTCAAATTTTCCTCGATTTGGGATTTAAAATAAACCGGTGACTTGGGACACCATAAATTATTCCAAGTGGCGACTCTGAATAAATAAATAATCCCATTTCGATTAATGTCACTTTAATTGAAAAAATTTCCCTACCCAATCGAAAAAAAGGAGGTGTGACACCTAGCGCTTCGTGTTCTTATATATATATATATATATATATATATATATATATTATATATATATACACACACACAAACACACTTCACTGTAATACTTTAACTATATATATAGCTTGTTATAGTATATGTTAGTGTGTATATATATAGCTTGTTAAAGTTTGACCATGTTTGACCTATTAATTTAACTCGTTTACTTAATACTAATAGCTTCTTTCGTTTATTTAATTTGTGATCCATATATATATATATATATATATATATATATATATATATATATATGTCAAAGATGTTTAGTATTAATTCTTTTATTTTTCATTCATTCATCACTAATAATGCATGGCATAGCTAGATTAATCGATATAAGTCGAGACGTTTTGTTTTTACTATTAGTCGATATAGGTCAAACGTTTTGTTTTTAATATTCATCGATGCATCTAAGTAAGTTATAAGTCGATGAATCAATTTACAAATAGCATGTTATATATAGTATATGTTAGTGTATTCATTATTTGTATTACAAAAGTGTTAACGAATTACATTTATATTATTTAGATAGTAAATATAAAAGTAATTCGAAAGTTTGATCAATGTTGACGTAATAACCGACCAACTTTGGTCGTTTATTTTGCAAAAAATAACAATTACCGACCAAAGTTGGTCGGTAAATGCTTCCCTTATATTAACCGACCAGCGTTGGTCGGTAAATACTTTCCCTACATTAACCGACCAACGTTGATCGGTAATTTTAAATATAAATTCTTAAATATTATAAAATATTTTAAATAATAAAATAATTATTAAAATTTAAAAAATTGGATCCAGATTACCGACCAACGTTGGTCGGTAATCCAAAATTTTCTTGTCTGACCAGATGGGTTAATTCGTTGACCAATTTACCGACCAACGTTGGTCGGTATTTAGTTTTAAAAAAATTTAATTTTTTTTCCCAGTTTCCGTCCAACCTGGACAGTTTTTGGTCGCTTTTTTTGACCGACCAACATTGGTCGGAAATATTTGGTCGGTTTTTAGCAGATTTTTAGTAGTGGTACCTACATAATTGTGTCATGATATATATCCAGTTTAAATTCAAAATATCACTAATTACTTTAACCAAGTCGAGATAGAAAAAAGAAACAACTCTTGCAAATCAAAAAGTAGTATGAATATAAATAAAATACAAGATAAGCAATTTCGAGAGACGACATGCAAGATAGAGAAGACCTAGCTTCGCAGTTGTCCTCAGAAAACCTAACCAAAACAACTGATTTAGTTAAGGACATGACAATCAAAATAAATTAAAATTTAAAACTGACGTTCCTAGTCTTCTATGGACCATATAGACACGCGGCCCTTTATCTAGCTAGTTGTGGAGCGTGGTTAGAAGTGTTGTAATCTATATCGTATTGGTATAACTTTGGAACATCAACGTATTGGTAGGACACTTAGGTTAGTATTAGAATTCTATGCAAATTTATGTTAGAAAGACGTTCTCAATGTACAATTATATCCAATATTTATTGAGCGTTTTGAATAAATATTTTAACTTTTGAAGGGCATAAAAGTCGACTAATATTTTAGGAATATTTTTGTCGTTCAACATTTAGCGTAAAATATTCGTACTTTTATAATAATTAATAAATATATAGATAAGTATAAGTATAAGTATACAAGTATAAGTATAATAAGTATAAGTAAGAAGGAATAGGAATAACAATATCCTCCCTTCAAAATTGTTAGTTCCTTAATGTGCACGTGTGTTGCACGGGAAGGGTTAAGTGCGCAAGTTGCTAGGATTATTGTTTAAGATAAATGATATACTTGTTATAAAATAAAAATAACTTAGTAAAACATGAACAAGACATGTTGTTATGAAATAAAAGCAATTTAGTAAAACATGAATAAGAAATGGAGATAGAGAGAAGGAAGAGATTTTCTTCTTCAATTGTGTGTATTTTTCTATCTATTACAAGGCCTTTATATATACATGAAAAGTGAAGAAAAATATGTCATTAAGCATAGAAATATGTCACTGAATATGTCATTAAGCATTTGAAAAGATCATGGAGAAAGAGTAGATATCCACCATAATTTGAATTTTCTTATAACACTCCCCCCATAGATAATGTGCCTCATTAAAACCTTATTCGGAAAAGACCCTATGGGAAAAAAAATTCTAGTGAAGGAAAAAGAGTACACATGTTTAGAAATACGCCTTTTGGTTGCCTCGTTAAAAACCTTGCAAGGAAAACCCAGTGGGACAAAACCTTGTAAGGAAAAAAGAGTACAACGCGTATTAACTCCCCCTGATGAGAGCATCAATTCACATCCTTGAGCCTTCGCATCCCAATCTTGTACACTAGTTTCTTGAAGGTTGACGTCGGTAGAGATTTGGTGAACAAATCAGCCATATTATCACTTGAACGGATCTGTTGCACATTGATATCACCATTCTTTTGAAGATCATGTGTGAAAAATAACTTTGGTGAAATGTGCTTTGTCCTATCCCCTTTTATGAATCCTCCCTTCAACTGGGCTATGCATGCTGCATTGTCTTCATACAAAATTATGGGTAGTTTGTCACACTTCAAACCATATTTGTCTCGAATAAGGTGTATTATAGACCTCAACCATACACATTCTCAACTTGCTTCATGAATAGCAATTATCTCAGCATGATTAGATGAAGTAGCCACGATTGATTGCTTAGTCGATCGCCAAGATATGGCAGTGCCTCCATATGTAAACACATAGCCTGTTTGAGATCGAACCTTTTGTGGGTCATATAAATACCCATCATCGGCATAACCAACAAGATCAGGACTGCAATTATTGCCATAAAATAATCCCATACCGGTAGTCCATTTTAGATACCGCAATATGTATTTGATTCTATTTCAATGTCTCCTTGTACAGCAGAGCTATATCTTGTTAAGACATTAACTGAAAAAGTTATGTCAGACCTTGTAATGTTAGAAAGATACATTAGTGCACCAATTACACTAAGATATGATACGTCGGGACCAAGAAGCTCTTCATTATTTTCATGAGGTCGGAATGGATGTGCTTTATCCATATAAAATTGCTTTAAAATTATTTTAGTGTATGTTGATAGATGGACAAAAATTTCATCTTTTCATATACTCAATTTGTAGACCAAGACAAAATTTTGTCTTTCCAAGATCTTTCATTTCAAATTCTTTCTTTAAATAGTCTACTACTTTAGGAAGCTCCCTAGGAGTTCCAATGATATTTAAATCATCAACATACACGGTGATTATAACAAATTTAGATCCAGATCTTTTTATAAAGACACAAGGACAAATTGAATCATTCTTGTACCCTTCTTTCAACAGGTACTCACTCAGGCGATTATACCACATGCGCCCTGATTGTTTCAATCCGTATAAGGATTTTTGAAGCTTTATTTAATAAATTTCTTGGAAACCTTAATATGCTTCAGAACAATTTAAATCCTTCAATGATTTTTATTATACGCATATCATGTTTTTATTGTATTTCCAGATTAAAACCTGAAATGGCGACATCCACCACAGGAGAACATGTCTCTATATAATCAATGCTAGGATATTTACAAATCTTCTTGTGACACAAGTCGTCTTTATGTCTATCGACTTGACCCTTTTTTTTCGCACAAGAACACATTTATACCTCCACTGGCTTTATACTTTCTGGTGTTGGGACTATCCGTCCAACTTCATATTTTTCATGTGAAATCAATTTTCATTGCATATTTATCATTTGGCCAATCATTTATCTGTCCAAGTTTCATGACAGATTTGAGCTCAAGATCCTCATCAATATAAATAATATTGAGCGCTATATTATATTAACAATATCGTCGACGATCATTTTATATCGGTTCTACTATTACCCAATAAAGACATGACTTATTGAGATCTCTTTATCTTATTATTTTCAGGTACCTGAGCCTTTCCCATGAGGTCTTATGAAGTGTTATGTCGTGGTGCTCTTCTAGAGCACTTGCCTCCTTATTATGACCATCTTGAACATTTGTTCCTCTCTTTCTTCAAGGAGTTTTATCTTGGGAACCGATTAGCCTATTATGCTTTATGCATGCCATGTACTCTATTCATTATGAACTTTATTTTATTTGGAGCATTAGCAGCTGAATATGACATTTAGCTTTGAGTCAGCAAATACGCCTGGCAATATTTTGCAAATGAATTATCACTTGAACTTCAAGTTCACATTTTCTCGTTCGAGGATCTCGATGTACTCATAATAATTCATTACATGCATTACTTTTTCAGCTGCCCATTTTCTCCCCCTATTGTTGGGATCACCAACACATATCCCTAGCCTTATTTGGGGATCCATATTTGTGCATTGTGGTGGAACAATTAAATCATATAGCACATTCATATTTCTAGATGAAAATTATTTGGTTCTTGACCCTGAACCGATTGTGATAGGGAGAACTTATCATAACTTGGCTAGATGCGTACAAGTGTTATTGTATATTAAATAATACATCACATACCAAATTTTATTTTGACAATTTTATTCTCATAACCAATGGTTTAGATATAATTGGAGGCATACAATTTCTGCTAAACCAACTTGGATTTAAACCAGTATTATCAAGATAAATCATCATAATTTATATTCTGGAACTGTGCTCTAATAATTTGAGCAATCAATCTTGCAAAAGCCAAACTACAAGTTGATAACAAATGTACATGTGACCATAGAATAGATACAACTATTAAAATCATATAATAGTAAACGGTCCACATGGAAGGTGACTAAGCCCATATATTTATCACCTTTTATTCGTTCCATAAATCAAGGGATTCAATCCCAAAACTTAACTGGTATATCATGAAAATAAGCAGCACAAGAGAATTCTTGAAGAATCTTATATTTTTTTAATATATGCAAATGTAATTCTCAATTAATATTTTTGCATCATAATTGAACCGAGATGGTCAACCGGTCATGCCAACTAATATTTATTTCAGTAAACCTCTAGTTTACTTATGGCTTGTGATTGCATCATCATGGTGATACTTGTGTAGTACAAATAGAAGAAAAGTCAGGTAATCTTTTATATTTACCCGGTATGATTATAGTAATATAAAGATATTCAATTTTCTTTTCATTTATAGTCTCAATATGCCAACCATTTTGGCTAATATATTTATAAATTAAAATATTTCTTTTGAGATTTACTACAATATTAATGTCATGAACAATTTTATTTATCCGGGTAGTAACAAATTAGTTCTTTCAGAGCTCTTAACTGCTTTTGTACTACAAGATCTTTTGTCACACCATCCATATAATGAATGTCTCATTCACAAAGAAAATCATATCATAATAATTGTCATGTTCAAAATCAT
>NC_134102.1:16359778-16430647 GCF_000715075.1 Nicotiana tabacum | reverse complement strand
GCTGCTGGAATTTTCTGGGCAGCAACATGAACAGTGATTCGCAGAAGCATGAACAGTGATTCGCAGATGCATGAACAGTACCGCGGGTACGTAAACAGTACCGAAGGTGCGTGAACAATAACCGCAGGTGCGTGAACGGTAACCACAGGTGCGAATCTGGGCAGAATGTTAAGGCCAAAAAATTAGTCATTTTGCCATTTTCGTTTTTGGATTTTTGGTGCTCAGATTTGGGCGATTCTGGAGGATTTTTCACAAGCTTGGTTGGGGTAAGTGTTCTATATTCTAAAGTGTTTATATTTCATGAATCCATGATTATATTCATCATTAAATTCGGATTTAAATGGAAGAAATCAAGAATTTTGTAAAATCTTCCAAAAACGAAAATTTAAGATTTGGAGGTCGAGTTTTTATCGAAATTTGATAAAATTAGTATGGTTGAACTCGTATCGGAATGGGTGTTCGGATTTCATGAAAATTATATTGGGTTCCGAGGGGAGGGCCCCGCGTTGACTTTTGTTGACTTTTTGGAATAAAGTTTTAAGTCGACGCATTATTATCCGGAATTATTTTCGATGAATTTTAATAAAGTTATACAATTAATTTGGTTCGATTTGAGTAGTCCGGAGGTCAATTCAAGCAAGAAGATGATTTTGGAATATCGGCATAACTTCAAAAAGATAAGTGTCTTGCCTAACCTCTAGTGGAGGAATTTTCCCTTAGGCATTGAGTCTTATGTGTAATTTATGTAATTGAAAACCATGTACGCAAGGTGACGAATACGTACTTGGTTTATATGTGCAAATTTTATTGAGTTAAAGTCTTGAACATATTGTGTAGTAAATTAGATAATTGTTGGCATATATTTAATCATCTATTTGTCATACCTAAATCCTTATTGTTGAATCTGTTGTTATATGACAATTTGATGTGATTGTTATTTGATTATTTATGAAATTCTGTGAATTTGCTTATTTGATAATTATTGGAATTTAATTCCATTTTAGATTCTTGCCTATGCAATTAATTAATTAAATAAGCTTAAGAAGAGGTGATTATATAATTATTAAAAATTTTGAAGTTAATGAAGGCTTTGCTTTATGTTGAGTAATTTATATCTCTATTAATTATTTTTGGGTGTTATATATATTGAGTGGAGTCTTGGGCTATTTGTTGTGAAATTAATTAATTTTGTTATATCTTTAGAATTTGATTGTGGCCATTGGGCAAATTGAGATATGAATTGATTTTTGTCATATTGTCGTGATCATTTCCCATGTAAATTGTTGTATTATGTGAGTTATTATTTCGAGAAATTGTTGTGTTGTGTGAGTTATTATTTTGGGAAAATAAGGGTGGCATTTCACCGTTGATATTATGTGGGTATAAGGGTGGCATTTCACTCTTGTTGTGTTTGTTGGAATATTATTTGGGCGGAGCGATAAGGGTGGCTATAGGAGTGATTAGGGTGGCAATAGGAGCGATAAGGGTGGCTATGGATATTGTCTGGACGGAGCGATAAGGGTGGCTATAGGAGCGATAAGGGCCGCAATAAGAGTGATAAGGGTGGCTATTGTCAGGGACGATATGTGATGATGTGGGATTGTGGTGTTGATAATTTTTATGTGATGGTGTGATTTTCTTGTGTTTATTTTTATACCTTGTGCAATTTGTCTTGTTGTTGGTAAATTGATAACAATCTAATTTATGTTGAAATTGAGAGCAAGTGGCCATTGCTAGGCGGATTATAAAATGAAATGTGGGCACGAGGTGCCATGAGTAAATAATGAGGATATTTGGCACGTGAATTATCCGTGAAGTTATAATATGCAATGTGGGCATGAGGTGCTATGACGAAATGATAATAATAATTGGCACGTGAATTGTCCGTGCAGTTATGATATGAAATGAGGACATGAGGTGCCCGAAAAATATGATAATTTAATTATGGGCATAAGGTGCCGTGGAAATATGAAAATGGGATGAGACCCGTGTTTATGAAATATATGAAAATGGGCTGAGACCCGTATTTTTTTTATGATTATGAAATGAGGTGTCACATGGTAACTTTTTAATTGAAATAATTATATTCAAAATATTTATTTGGAAAGATTTTTATTCAAAAAGAATTATATGAAAGAATTGTATTTGAAAGATATTTATTTGAGAAAATTATATTTAAAAAGATTTATTGAAAGAATTATATTTGAAAAGTAATTATTTGAGAAAATTATATCTGAAGGAGAGTTATCTGGAGGAATTATATGTGGAAGACATTTATTTGAAGAGCTTGATTTAATTGGGTGTAATTGTATTTATTAATTGTTGAGTGATATTAAAGATATTCTTGTTGTCTGTTGTGCATATCACTGGTTGTTTTATCCATCCCTTATTGTTATTGTTTCCTATTATTCTGTATATTATATTGCACAAGTTATTAGACTAGTGAGTGTCTTGATTGTACCTCGTCTCTACTCCACTGAGGTTAGTCTTGATACCTACTGGGTACCGACCGTGGTGTACTCATACTACACTTCTGCACATTTTTGTGCAGAGTCAGGTATTGGAGATATCGGACTTGAGCAGAGTTAAAGCGGGATCGTAAGAATTCAAGGTAGAGCTGCTTGGTCATCGCAGTCCCTTGGAGTCTTTTCATTTCATTGTACTGTTAATTTGTAATCAAACAATATTGTATATTCGGTCCTCGTGATCATTCCATGTATTCAGTTAGAGTTCGTGACTCAGTACTATCAGTCTTGGGAGGTTGTATATTCATATTTATTCTGCTATTAGTTTTATTTACTTATTCAATTCAAAACAAAATGGCTTCAAAATGTAATTTAAATCGGCTTACCTAGTCTTAGAGACTAGGTGCCATCACGACGCATGTGGTGGGATTTTGGGTTGTGACAAGTTGGTATCAGAGCTCTAGGTTCATAGGTTCTACGAGTCACGAACGAGTCTAGTAGAGTCTTGCGGATCGGTACGGAGACGTCTGTACTTATCTTCGAGAGGCTACAGAACGGTTAAGAAATTTCCATTTCTTTTATTCCTGTCGTGCGGAATTTGTTGAATTTGGAATTTGAGCCTTTTTATCTCTATTCTCTCACAGATGGTGAGGACACGTGCTACCGGGTCAGCTGAACATGCATTCGCACATACTGTTAGGGCTACAAAAGGCCGGGGCCGAGGTAGAGGTCGAGGAAGGGCACGTGCTGCGACTAGAGCACCTGTCAGAACAACAGTTAAGGAGCCACTAGTAGCTCCGGTTAGGGGACAGGTACCAGAAGCACATGTCGTTACCCCCGGACTTAAAGAGACCTTAGCACAGTTCCTGAGTATGTTTGGTATATTAACTCAGGCGGGATTGATCTCTGTTGCACCAAATATTTCACAGATTGGGGGAGTAGCTCAGACTCCAACCATAACTCCAGAGCAGCAGGTTCACGTTGGTCAGGTTCCGAGTGCAATACCGGTACAACCTGTTATTCCGGTTCGGCCAGAGGTCAGGCCTGAGGCATGAGAAGAAGAACAAAAGAGACTTGAAAGGTTTAAGAGGTATAGCCCACCTACTTTTAGTGGCACAGCTACAGAGGATGCCCGAGAATTTCTAGAAAATTGTCAATGTATTCTCCGCACCATGGGTATTGTGGAGGTGAGCGAAGTTGCCTTTACTACATTTAAATTGTCAGGCGCATCGTATCGGTGGTGGCAAATCTATGAAGAAGGTAGACCATCCGATGCAACACCACTAACTTGGGCTCAATTTTCGGAAATGTTCTTGAAAGAGTTTGTTCCCCAGACTCTTAGAGATGTGTGGCACACAGAGTTTGAATGGTTGCGTCTGGGCACTATGATAGTGTCAGAATATGCTATCAAGTTCAGTGAGTTAGCCCGTCTTGAACCGATCTTGGTTCCTACAATCAGAGAGCGGGTCTGCAGATTCATTGAGGGGCTCGATTATGATATTAAAATATGCATGTCTTGAGAATTGCAAACTGATACTCCATTTCAACAAGTAGTGGAGATTGCAAGTAAGATTGAGGGTGATTTAGGTGAGGAAAGGAAGTCTAAGGAGGCCAAAAGGTTTCGAAGATCTGGAGGGTTCAGTGGGTTTTACTCTTCAGCTAGAACCCATTATAGCGGAGGCTCGAGCAGTCGGTCAGCTCAGTCCTCACATTAGATTACTCGAGGTGCTCCAATTTACAGTGCACCACCGACACAAGATTCTTACAGTGGTTATTCCAGTTATCCGGCACAGACTCAGTACGAGCAGTTGCGACCTCAGATGGGTTGTTATTAGTGTGGTGATACTAGGTATATCATGAGAGATTCTCCCACACTTGGGAGGGGTGGATTTCATCAGAACACACTAGCTACAAGCTTTATTCCAGTCGATACTCCACGTGCACAATCAGCTAGAGGTGGAGGACAGGCGGGTAGTGGGCGCCTAAGAGGTGGAGGCCCGACCCGTTAATTTAATCACTATGATTTGGTTGAGGCCAATACACCAGATGGTGTTGTTACAGGTACGATCCTGATTTTTATTATAAAAGGATATTTTCCTTAATTTGATTCGGTTCTGAATATTGAGGTGAGTCTTTCTATTATGCTCCGCTTATGGGTGAGCTTCGTAAATTTGTGACCCACTTATATGTTTATCCCTGTTGGGAGATTTGAAGGTGTGCGCCCGTGTCTATCATTTATTTTTGTACACCATTGAGGGCTATAAGTACAAAGTAATTTTTATTATTAATTACAATGGGTTTAATGTATTTAGGAATAATTGATTCTAATCTTTATGAATTATACGCCCTACCGGTATGAGGGTTCATTATGTGTTGTCTGTTTATGAAATATATTGAAAAGAAGAAAGAAAGGAAATTGAAATTTTAGTTGTTACAATGTGCAAAATACTTGTGATTTGAAGTTGAGGATGAGATCCTCGTATTTTATATATGATGTAAAATATTTAAACCGGGCTACAAGTCGTGGTGGAAGTTATGTAAGGACGAGGTCCTTGTGGTGAAATATTTATGAGTTTAATATTCTACCTTGGTGGAATTAATTTGTACAATAATATTAATAGGGAGTCATGCCTATTAGGCTTATTTGATAAATCATATATATTTTTCTGTTCATATTCAGCCATTTTCGTGCTGTAACCATTGAGTTTTAACCTATGAGATGAGTGCCCAGGTGGCGTTAAATGTGACTTATTAATCTGAGTAAGTAATCATGAGGTATTCATGCCTCATATTCTATTGTCAGTGTTGAGAAAATTCAAAATGCGATGGTGGTTAATATGAGATTAATTGATTATGCTAGAATAAATTATGAACAGCTTTTAAGACCAGGGATGTGGTGATGAGCATACATATGATGTACTTCATGTCTTGATCATTACGATAATGCAGTACTTGTAATGCTGAGATTAGTATTATTGTTATATACATTGTGGTGTTTTGTTGGGTTGTAGATGTGTTGTTAGGAGTTGTTTTGGTGTTACTCTAGCAGGTGGATAGGCCCAATTACAGGGGAGACTCTGCCGAAAATTCTAAAAAATTTGGGAGTTAGTAAAAATTTGGGGGATTGAGATGTGCAAAAGAAGATATAAATTATGTTATGTGTTTGAAGGTGAATGATCCTAAGCGGGGAAGAATGTAACACCCTAGAAAAATTTTGAAGTACTTCAACACTATCAAGAAAATTGATGTGTACGTAGGCACGAGTTGCTATAGCCAGCTGAGACTAATACCATGCGTTGTTGTGAAAAATCAGACCTTTTGAAATCTTTGGAGTGTAAGGAATTGATCTAAAAGTTTACAAATATGGATAAAAGAAATAAACTCAAAAAAGATGATGTTGTCAGGCTTATCTCAAATGCGGTAGCGTGGAATCAACCGTGAGTATATGTGTAAAAGTAAAATCATCCATTTGGTAACCTCAAAATAATTCTTAGAACGTTCGAGGACGAACGTTTGTTTAAGAGGTGGAGAATGTAACGACCCGACTTGTCGTTTTAAGAATTTATGCTCCGTTCAATGACTTAAGGTCTCGAGCAACTTCGCAATATGTATTATGACCGCGCGGGTGTGGTCGAGTTTGATTTACTGAAGATTCGGAATTAAATTAAAAAAACAATCCTTAATTTGAAGCTTAAATGGAAAGAGTTGACCGGAGAGTTGACTTTTGAGCAAACGACTACGGAATAGAATTTTGATGATGTCAATAGCTCCGTATGGTGATTTTGAACTTAGGAGCTTGTCCGAAAAATTATTTGGAGGCCCGTAGTAGAATTAAGCTTGAAATGCCGAAAGTTGAAGTTTTGAAAAGTTTCACCGGAGAGTTGACTTTTGAACAAACGACCCCGGAATAGAATTTTGAGGATAGCAATAGCTTTGTATGATGATTTCAGACTTAGGCGTATGTTCGGATTTGGATTTGGAAGTCCGTAGGACAATTCGACACATTTTGGCGAAAGTTGAAAATTATAAGATTTTGGAAAAGTCCGACCGAAGGGTGAATTTTTGATAACGAGACCGGATTTCAATTCCGGAAATGGGAATAGCTCCATTAAGTCAATTATGACTTATGTGCAAAATTTGAAGTCATTCCGGATTGATTTGATATGTTTCGGCGCAAAATATAGAAGTTGAAAGATTTGAAAACCTATAATTTGATTCGATACGCGATTCTTAATTTCGGCATTGTTTGACATGGTTTGAAGCCTCGACTAAGTTTGTATTGTATTTTGGGACGTGTTGGTATATTTGGTTGAGGTTTCGAGGGCCTCGGGTTGATTTCAGAAGGTTAACAAATCAATTCGGACATGAAGATAAGCTGCTGGAATTTTCTGGGCAGCAACATGAACAGTGATTCGCAGAAGCGTGAACAGTGATTCGCAGATGCGTGAACAATACCGCGGGTGCGTGAACAGTACAGCAAAGTGCGTGAACAGTAACCGCATGTGCGTGAACAGTAACCGCAGGTGCGAATCTGGGCAGAATGTTAAGGACCAAAAATTGGTCATTTTGCCATTTTCGTTTTTGGATTTTTGGATCTCGAATTTGGGTGATTCTGGAGGATTTTTCACAAGCTTGGTTGGGGTAAGTATTCTATATCCTAAAGTGTTTATATTTCATGAATTCATGATTATATTCATCATTTAATTCGGATTTAAATGAAATAAATCAAGATTTTTGTAAAATCTTCAAAAACAAAAATTTAAGATTTGGAGGTCGAGTTGTTATCAGAATTTGATAAAATTGGTATGGTTGAACTCGTATCGGAATAGTGTTCGGATTTCATAAAAATTATGTTGGGTTTCGAGGGGTGGGCCCCGCGTTGACTTTTGTTGACTTTTTGGAATAAATTTTAAGTCGACGCATTATTATCCGGAATTATTTTTCATGAATTTTAATGAAATTATACAATTAATTTGGTTAGATTTGAGCGGTTCGGAGGTCAATTCAAGCAAGAAAACGATTTTGGAATATTGGCATAACTTCAAAAAGGTAAGTGTCTTGCTTAACCTCGAGTGAGTGAATTTTCCCTTAGGCATTGAGTCTTATGTGTAATTTGTGTAATTAAAAATCATGTATGCAAGGTGACGAGTACGTACTTGGTTTATATGTACAAATTTTATTGAGTTAAAGTCTTGAACATATTGTGTAGTAAATTAGATAATTATTGGCATATATTTAATCATCTATTTATCGTACCTAAATCCATGTTGTTGATTCTGTTGTTATATGACAATTGGATTCTTTCCTCTGCAATTAATTAATTAAATAAGCTTAAGAAGAGGTGATTATATAATTATTGAAAATTTTGGAGTTAATGAAGGCTTTGCTTTATGTTGAGTAATTTATATCTCTATTAATTATTTTTGGATGTTATATACATTGTATGGAGCCTTGGGCTATTTGTTGTGAAATTTATTGATTTTGTTATATATTTGAAATTTGGTTGTGGCCATTGGGCAAATTGAGATATGAATTGATTTTTGTCATGTTGCCGTGATCATTTCTCATGTAAATTATTGTATTGTGTGAGTTATTATTTCGAGAAATTGTTGTGTTGTGTGAGTTATTATTTTGGGGAGATAAAGGTGGCATTTCATTGTTATTGTGTTTGTTGGAATATTTTCTGGGCGGAGCGATAAGGGTGGCTATAGGAGTGATTACGGTGGCAATAGAAACGATAAGGATGGCTATTGATATTGTTTGGGCGGAGCGATAAGGGTGGCTATAGGAGCGATAAGGGCGGCAATAGGAGTGATAAGGGTGGCTATTGTCCGGGACGATATGTAATAATGTGGGGTTGTGGTGTTGATAATTTTCATGTGATGTTGTGATTTTCTTGTGTTTATTTTTATACCTTATGCAATTTGTCTTGTTGTTGGTAAATTGATAACAATCTGATTATGTTGAAATTGAGAGCAAGTGGCCATTGCCATGCGGATTATAAAATAAAATGTGGGCACGAGGTGCCATGAGTAAATAATGAGGATATTTGGCACGTGAATTATCCGTGCAGTTGTGATATGAAATGTGGGCACGAGGTGCTATAATGAAATGATAAAGATAATTGGCACGTGAATTTTTCGTGCAGTTATGATATGAAATGAGGGCACGAGGTGCCGGTGAAATATGATGATTTAATTATGGGGACGAGATGCCGTAGAAATATGAAAATGGGTTGAGACCCGTGTTTATGAAATATATGAAAATGGGTTGTGACCCGTATTATTTTTATGATTATGAAATGAGGTGTCACATGGTGACTTTTTAATTGAAATAATTATATTCAAAATATTTATTTGGAAGGATTTTTATTCAAAAAGAATTATATGAAAGAATTGTATTTGAAAGATATTTATTTGAGAAAATTATATTTGAAAAGATTTATTGAAAGAATTATATTTGAAAAGTAATTATTTGAGAAACTTATATCTAAAGGAGAGTTATCTGTAGGAATTATATGTGAAAGACATTTATTTGAAGAGCTTGATTTAATTGTTGAGTGATATTAATTGTTGAGTGATATTAATGATATTCTTGTTGTCTGTTGTGCATATCACTGGTTGTTTTATCCACCCCTTATTGTTATTGTTTCCTATTATTCTGTATATTGTATTGCACAGGTTATTAGACTAGTGAGTCTCTTGACTATACCTCGTCTCTACTCCACTGAGGTTAGTCTTGATACTTACTGGGCACCGACCGTGGTGTACTGTAACGACCCGACTTATCATTTTAAGAATTTAAGCCCTGTCTGGTGGCATAAGGCCCTGGGCAGCTTCTTATTATGTGTATTGACTTGCGTGCATGATTGAATTTAGTTACCAGATGATTTGGAGTGATTTGGGACACTTGGTCCCCAAAACGGAAGCTTAAGTCTTAGGATTTTTACCGTAGTCGGAACTGTGTGAAGACAACTCCGGAATGGAATTTTGATGATATCAATAGCTCCGTATGGTGATTTTGGACTTAGGAACGTGTCCGAAAAATTATTTAGAGGTCCGTAGTGGAATTAGGCTTGAAATACTGAAAGTTGAATTTTTGGGAAGTTTGACCGGGGGTGACTTTTTGATATCGAGGTCGGAATTCGATTCTGGAAATTGGAATAGCTTCGTTATGTCATTTATGACTTGTGTGCAAAATTTGAAGTCATTCCGGATTGATTTGATATATTTCGGCACGAGATATAGAATTTGAAAGTTCAAAATTCATTAGGCTTGAATTGAGGTGTGATTCGTGGTTTTAGCATTGTTTGATGTGATTCGAGGCTTCGACTAAGTTCGTATGATATTTTAGGACTTGTTGGTATATTTGGTTGAGGTCCCGATGGGTTCGGGTGAGTTTCGGGGTGGTTTCGGACCATTTCTAGGTCATTTTTAATTGCTGGTTTCTGCCTACAGAGGTGTGCATCGCGATCGCAAACTTTTGGCCGCGTTCGCGAAGAGCAAACAACAGTTTGGGGACTTGTAAATCGCGATCACGGAAGCTCTTTCGCGATCGCGTAGAACAAATCTCTGTTGCACTAACCCAACTTTGGAAACTTATATCTCGCAATCTATAAGGAATTTGGAGATGATCCAAACCTTAAAGTTGTATCCCTTTGATGTCTAGTTTTCAGAAAAGTGAACCATTTGTCATTTGGAGTTGTGTACAAAACGTTATGGTGGATATACTATAGGCTATCTAGGAAGAGTTTGAAAATCTCTGTTGCACAGGGCTGAATTTGGAAGCTTTTATCTAGAAATCTATAAGGAATTGGGAGATGAACAAAAAATGAAAGTTATATTTCTTGGTATCTAGTTTTCAGAAAGTTAAACCATTTACAATTTGGAGTTTTCTACAAAAAGTTATGACCATTATACTAGAGGCTATCTGGAAGAGTTGGGGGAGTTTGTTCTTCGCGATCGCGAATGGTTTTCTGCGATCGCGAAGAGCAATTTTGGGGCTGAAATTTTTTGTGCTTCGCGATCGCGAAGAGTAAATACCTGGGCAGTAGCTATATTTCGAGGTTTCAGCCATTTTTGACATATTTGGAGCTATGGAGCTCGGATTGAAGCGATTTTTGAGGCAATTTTCACCATATGGATTAGGGTAAGTGGTCTATATCCTAAAGTGTTTATATTTCATGAATCTATGATTATATTCATCGTTTAATTCGGATTTTAATGGAAGAAATTAAGATTTTTGTAAAATCTTCCAAAAACAAAAATTTAAGATTTGGAGGTCGAGTTGTTATTGGAATTCAATAAAATTGGTATGGTTGAACTCGTATCGGAATGGGTGTTCGGATTTCATGAAAATATTGTCGGGTTCCGAGGGGAGGGTCCCGCGTTGACTTTTATTGACTTTTTGGAATAAATTTTTAAGTCGACGTATTAGTATCCGGAATTGTTTCCGACAAATTTTAGTGGAGTTATACAATTAATTTGGATAGATTTGAGCTGTCCGGAGGTCAATTCAAGCAAGAAGGCTATTTTGGAATATCGGCCTAACTTCAAAAAGGTAAGTGTCTTGCTTAACCTCGAGTGGGGGAATTACCCCTTAGGCATTGAGTCTTATGTGCCATTTGTGAAATGTGAAAATCCGTGCACGCGAGGTGACGCGTACGTACTCGGGCTTATACGTGCAAAAATTCATTGAATTAAAGTCTTAGGCATTATTGTGTTGTAAATTGGGAAATTGTGAAAAATTATTAAATCATTTGTTTGCCATGCCTAAATCCTTATTGTTGAATTTGTTTTTATATGATAATTTGATGTGATTGTTACTTGAAATATTTATGAAATTTTGTGAGTATTGTTGGTTTAATATTTCTTGGAAATTAATTCCAATATGAATTTTCTTATGCAAATAATTAATTTAAGCGAGCTTAAGAATAAGTATTAATATAATTATCTAAATTTGCATTAATGAAGGCTTTGCTTTATGCTGAGTAATTTCTATCTCTATTGATTGTTTTTGGGCGTTATATATATTGTGTGGAGCCTTGGGCTATTTGTTGTGAAATTAATTGATTTTGTTATATCTTTGGAATTTGGTTGTGGCCATTGGGCAAATTGTGATATGAATTGATTTTATTATGTTGTCGTGTTAATTTCCCGTGAAAATTGTTGTGTTGTGTGAGTTATTATTTTGGGGAGATAAGGGTGATATTTTACCGTTGATATTATGTGGGTATATGGGTGACATTTCACTGTTATTGTGTTTGTTGGAATATTGTCTGGGCGAAGCGATAAGAGTGGATATAGGAGCGATAAGGGTGGCAATAGGAGCGATAAGGGTGGCTATTGATATTGTCTAGGTGGAGCGATAAGGGTGGCTATAGGAGTAATAAGGGTGGCAATAGGAGCGATAAGGGTGGCTATTGTCAGGGACGATATGTGATGATGTGTGGTTGTGGTGTTGTTAATTTTCATGTGATGTTGTGATTTTTCTTGTGTTTATTTTTATTCCTTGTGCAGTTGGTCTTGTTGATAGTAAATTGATAACAATCTGTTTTATGTTGAAATTTAGAGCATGTGGCTATTGCCAGGCGGATTATAAAATAAAATGTGGGCACGAGGTGCCGTGAGTAAATAATGAGGATATTTGGCACGTAAATTGTCCGTGCAGTTGTGATATGAAATGTGGGCACGAGGCGCTGTGATGAAATGATAATAATAATTGGCACGTGAATTGTCCGTGCAGTTGTGACATGAAATGAGGGCACGAGGTGTCGTGGAAATATAAAAATAGGCTGAGACCCGTGTTTAAGAAAAATATGAAAATGGGCTGAGACCCGAATTTTTATGATTATGAAATGAGGTATCACATGGTAACTTTTTAATTGAAAGAATTATATTCAAAATATTTATTTGGAAGGATTTTTACTTCGAAAGTATTATATGAAAGAATTGTATTTGAAAGATATTAATTTGAGTAAATTATATTTGAAAAGATTTATTGAAAGAATTATATTTGAAAAATAATTATTTGAGAAAATTATATTTAAAAGAGAGTTATCTGGAAGAATTATATGTGAAAGACATTTCTTTGAAGGACTTGATTTAATTGGGTGTAATTGTGTTTATTAATTATTGAGTGATATTAATGGTACTTGTTGTCTGTTGTACATATAACTAGTTGTTTTATCCTGACCTTATTATTATTTATTTTCTATTATTTTGTATATTATATTGCACAGGTTATTAGACTAGTGAGTGTCTTGACTGTACCTCGTCTCTACTCCATTGAGGTTAGTCTTGATATTTACTGGGCAAAGACCGTGGTGTACTCATACTACACTTCTACACATTTTTGTGCAGAGCCAGGTATTGGAGATATCGGACTTGAGCAGAGTTAAAGAGGGATCGTAAGGATTCAAGGTAGAGCTGCTTGGTCGTCGCAGTCCCTTGGAGTCTTTTCATTTCATTGTACTGTTAATTTATAATCAAACAATATTGTATATTCGGTCCTCGTGATCATTCCATGTATTCAGTTAGAGTTCGTGATTCAGTACTACCAGTCTTGGGAGGTTTTATATCGTAACTATTTCCGCTGTTAGTTTTGATTACTTAAAAAAATGGCTTCAAAATTTAATTGAAATCGGCTTACCTAGTCTTAGAGACTAGGTGCCATCACGACGCCTGTGGTGGGATTTTGGGTCGTGACAAGTACTCATACTACACTTCTGTATATTTTTGTACAGATTCAGGTATTGGAGATATCGGACTTGAGCAAAGTTAAAGCGGGATCGTAAGGATTCAAGGTAGAGCTGCTTGGTCGTCGCAGTCCCTTGGAGTCTTTTTATTTCATTGTACTGTTAATTTGTGATCAAACAGTATTGTATATTCGGTCCTCGTGATCATTCCATGTATTCAGTTAGAGTTCGTGACTAAGTACTATCAGTCTTGGGAGGTTGTATACTCATATTTATTCAGTTGTTAGTTTTAGTTACTTAATCAATTCAAAAAAACAAAATGACTTCAAAGTGTAATTTAAATCGACTTACCTAGTCTTAGAGACTAGGTGCCATCACGACGCATGTAGTGAAATTTTGGGTCCTGACAATAAAGTAAGTAATAGTAGCAATTATAGAAGAAAATTAGAGAGATTGTGATAGATTGATGATTTTGTAAGAAAAATAAAACAATTAGGGGGTATTTATAGTTGAAAATAGGGAAAAAATATGATTATAAAAAGTTTGGGGTTAAAACAAAGTTTGGGGGGGGGGAAGGGGTTAAATGGCTATTTTATTAATAGCCAACGACTATTTTTGACAGGCCAACGGCTATATTTAAAAAAAAAAAATTAAAATATAGACCTTGGGATCGTTTGGCCCGCTAAGGGACCGGTCCCTGGCGGGCCAAATGGTTCCGGGCCTGGTGCGCCCAAAGCATAGGACTGGCCCACGAGACCGGCCCAGGCCCACTAAAATAGGGCCTAACGGTCCTGGCCCGTTTGGCCCGCGATCCCGGTCCGGTCCCGGACCTGGACCGTCCCACTTGCCAGCCTTATTTGGAGGAATGTAATGGAATTAGGCTTGAAATGACGAAAGTTAAAAATTTAGAAGTTCGACCGAGAGTTGGTTCTGTGGCTATCGGGCTCGAATTGCAATTTCGGGAGTCGGAATAGGTCCGTTGTGTCATTTGTGACTTGTGTGCAAAATTGTAGGTCAATCGAACGTGATTTGATAGATTTCGGCATCGAACGTAGAAGTTAGAAGTTCAAAAGTTCATTAGGCTTGAATCGATGCGTGATTCGTGGTTTTAGCATTGTTTGATATGATTTGAAGGCTTGACTAAGTTCCTAATGTATTTTAGGACTTGTTGGTATAATTGGTCGAGGTCCTGGGGGCCTCGGGTGGAGTTTGGGTGGTTAGCGGGTCAAGGTTTGGAGTTAAATAGTTGCTGAAGCTGGGAGTCTTCTGGTGCAATCGCACCTGCGGAGCTTTGATCGCAGGTGCGAGCTGGGAAGTGCAGATGCGGCCAGGAGAAAGGAATGTAGTGGTCGCAGATACGAAGGTTTGACCACACCTGCATGGTCGCAGATGCGGTGAGGTTGAACGCAGAAGCGAGGGGGAAGCGCATGAGCGGAAGTAAGTTGCACCTACATGTGCGCAGAAGCGGAGAATGTCCCGCATGTGCGAAGGTCTGTCCCCAGTGAATTATTGTAGAAGCGGGAGAGTTGTCGCTTCTGCATAGCCGCAGGTGCGAGAAAGCTTGGGCAGAATATAAACGTTAGGTTTCGAGGGTTTTATCATTTCTTGACTTTGCAAACTAGGATTAGGACGATTGTTTAGAGGGATTTTGAAGGGATTCTTGAGGTAAGTCACTTGTGGTTATCTTTATTCAATAATTATATTTACCCATTGAATTTTTCACCTAGTTTGTGTGTTTTTGTGGTGGAATTTAGGAGTTTGAAGCTAGGGATTTGGAGAGTTTAATTTGGGGATTTGAGTGACGATTTGGTATTAGATTTTTGTAAATTTGGTATGGTGAAACTCGTAGTTGAATAGGCTTCCGTATTTTGTGACTTTTATTGAATTCTGAGACATAGGCCTGGGGTCCGGCTTTTGAGTTGTCTATTTGACTTTTGACTAAGAACTTAGTATTTTCTTGTTTAATTGATTCCTTTAGCTCATATTGATTGTATCGAATTATTTGTGGCTAGATTAGAGGCATTCGGAGGCCGATTCGCGAGGAAAGGGCTTATTGGAGTAGGAAATTGCACGACTTGAGGTAAGTAACACTTTTAAACTTTGTTCTGAGGGTATGAAACCCCAAAGTACGTGTGATGTGATTGGTGTTGAGGTGACGCACATGCTAGGTGACGGGCATGTGAGCGTGCACCGTAGGAATTTTGACTTGATCAATTCCATGGAACTGTATAGTTGAATAATCTTGTTGTTACTCGTATTTTCACCATGTCTTAGAGAATTTGAGCTACCATCGATGTTAGAAATCATGCTTAGGCTACGTATTGGTATTGTTGAGACCAACAGAAGTCGTGTTACATGCTGAATTATTTGCTAAATTGCCATTTTGTACTCAGTCACAACTTTTACTTGCATATTATATCTCAATATATGTTGTCCTTGATTGATATATTATATCCTCATTGTTTGGGTTGATTATCATGATTCTTGAAAGCACGAGAGACCGGAGAGATTGGTGGCTGAGTGAGGCCGAGGGCCTGATTGTGAGAGTATTTATGGGAGTGGGTTGCGCGCCGCAGCATGTCTAATTGATTCATGCCATGGTTGGCTTATTATAGCGCTTGGGCTGGAATCACCCCTCCGAAATCTGCACATCCACAGTGAACGCAGGTACCTACTGAGTACGAGTGCTAAGCGACTGGGAGGAATGAGTGGCTGTGAGGATGGAGTGATTGTGAGGAATGAGTGACTGTGAGATTGAAGTGAATGAGAGGACTGAGTGACTGATACTATGAGAGTATGCACATGATTTCATTACTGTTTGTACATCAGTTGGCATATGTAACTGTCATGTAGTTACTAAGATGTGCCATATCTTGTTTCAGTTGAACCTGACATGATTTAACTATTTTGGCTTTAACTGTCGAACTTTAAAGCATGCCTACTTTCCTGCACTATAATTCTGTAATTGAACTGTACCATGAAGCTCATCACTACTTTCATTCCAATAGTTAGTCTTGTTACTTACTGAGTTTGTTGTACTCACGCTACACCCTGCACTTCGTGTGCAGATCCAGGTGTTTCCGAACACGGTGGGTGCTGATTATCTGAGCAGCTTAGTCATTTAGAGATTTCGAGGTAGCTGCCCGACGTTCGCAAACCTTAACTCTCTGTCACTATCTTTCAGCTTTATGTATTTAGTTTCAGTTTTTCATAGACAATATTTCATACTTGTGTTGTATAGACGTTCATGTACTCAGTGACATCGTCGTTTTGGGAATTTTCATATTGAGTTTTGATCTGCTATCCAGTTTATGAGAGCTTTAATTATTTAAACCTGTTTTATTTCATTTTTCATTTAAAAGTGTTGGAAATGCTTTGAGGTATCGGCTTGCCTAGTACCATGTTAGGTTATATCACGATGGGCTAAGTTTTGAGTCGTAAAAAGTTGATATCAAAGTCTAGGTTACATAGGTCTCACGAGTTATGAGCAGGTTTAGTAGAGCCTAGCGGATCGGTACGGAGACGTCTGTACTTATCTTCGAGAGGCTGCAGAACCCTTAGGAAACTTCACATTTTTGTATTCTTGTCGTGAGGATTTGTTGATTCTGGGAACTAAATTATCTGTAATTCTATTATCTCACAGATGGTGAGGACACATGCTACCGGACTGGACGGACAACCACCAGTACCATCAGCTAGGGCCACGAGAGGCTGAGGTCACGGTAGGGGCCGCGATAGGGGAAGAGGTGCAGCTCGTACAACAGCTAGAGCAACACCTGCAGATCCACCAGTTGCTCCAGCTCAGGAGCCGGTTCCAGATATGGTTGAGCCAGTAGGGCCAGCTCAGGCACCAGTTGTGCCCATTGTGATTCCAGGCCTTCAGGAGGCTCTGGCTCAGATATTGACTGTGTGCACTAGCCTTGCTCAGGCAGTTTCTATTCAGATCGCGCTAGCCACTTCTCAGGCCAGGAGAGGTACTTAGACTCCCGCCGCCCGTACTCTAGAGCAGATGATGCAGGGACTTCAGACACCGAGGGTACTACCAGCCTATTCGGTCGTAGCTGCTCTGGCCCAGGTGGGTCCCGTTATAAGTGATGATGAGCATAAGAGACTTGAGAGACTTGGGATACTCCAACCTCCATCATTCAGCGGGGCTGAGTCAGAGGGTGCCCAGAACTTCTTTGATAGGTGCCAACGGATTCTTCGTACGGCGGGTATTCTGAAGACCAGTGGAGTCTCATTTACTACTTTTCAATTTACTAGGGCTACCTTCAGATGGTGGGAGGCCTATGAGAGGATCATGACAGTCGGTGCTGCTCCACCTTCATGGAATGAGTTCTCCGTCCTCCTCTTTGAGAAGTTTGTGCCATAGACCCATAGGGAGGAGCTGCGCAGGTTGTTCGAGAAGCTACGTCAGGATGGCCTATCTGTGACCCAATATGAGATGATATTTTCAGAGAGCTAGCTCGCCACGCATTTTGGTTAGTTCCCATTTAGAGGGAGAGGATTAGGACGTTCATTGATGGCCTCCACTATCAGTTGCATTTTGTCATGACTTGGGAGAACGTATCTAGTGCTCGGTTTGACGAGGTGGTTGATATTGAGCGGGTGGTTAGAGATGGTCCGTAGTCATAAGCGTGAGGAGAGGGAGGCCGAGAGGCCTCATGGTTCGGGTGGTTTCAGCGGTGTTACTTCTGGGGGTCAGTTCCACCACAGCAGGGGTCGTCCTTATAGGCCCGCTCAGATGGCTCGTCTAGTTCCCGTGGTGCATCATCTAGTTATGGTTCATACAGTGCCCGCCCGAGTCAGTCATCTCCCAGCTCAGAATTCATCTCATGATCTATAGGTTCAGGGTTCATCTATGCCAGGTCCTTCTAGCAGTTACTCTGGTACTCGGGGCCCAATTCAGTCCCCACCACCACTACCGGTGAGTTGCTTCGAGTGCGGGGAGTTTGGGCATATATGGAGACAGTGTCCTCATTGCCCGGGAGATCCAGTGCAGCAGAGGAGTCAAGTTGCAACTTCCGCAATAGTTACTTCACCACCCGCTCAGCTAGCTTGGGGTGGGGCCCAGGTAGCTAGAGGTCTCCCTAGAGGGGGAGGCCGATCAGGTGGCGATCAGGCCCGATTCTATGCTATTCCTTCCAGGTCATATGTTGTTGCTTCAGATGCAGTGATCACAGGTATTGTCTCAGTATGCCACAGGGATGCTTTTGTATTATTTGACCCTGGTTTCACTTATTCGTATGTATCATCGTATTTTGCTCCTTATCTGGACATGCCACGTGAGTCCTTAGTTTTATTTATTCATGTATCTACGCCAATGGGCGATACCATTATTTTGGACCGTGTATATCGGTCATGTGTAGTTACTATTGGGGGATTTGAGACTAAAGTTGATCTCTTATTGTTTAGTATGGTTGATTTCGACGTGATCTTGGGTATGGATTGGGTCTCTCAATGTTATTCTATTTTGGATTGTCACGCTAAGACCGTGACGTTGGCGATGTAGGGGTTGCCAAGGATAGAGTGGATAGGTTCTCTAGATTATGTTCCCAGCAGAGTGATTTCATATTTGAAGGCCCAACGGATGGTTGAGAAGGGGTGCCTGTCTTATTTGGCCTTTGTAAGGGATGTTGGTGCTGATACTCCTACTATTGATTCTGTTCTGCGAGTGAGAGACTTTCCAGATGTGTTTCCTGTAGACTTGTTGGGCATGCCTCCTAACAGGGATATTGACTTTGGTATTGACATGGTGATGGGCACTCAGCCCATTTCTATTCCTCCGTATCGTATGGCACCAGCTGAGTTGAAGGAATTGAAATAGCAGCTTTAGAAACTTCTTGATAATGGGTTTATTAGGCCTAGTATGTCACTTTCGGGTGCACCAGTTCTGTTTGTGAAGAATAAGGATGGTACTATGCGGATATGCATCGACTATAGGAAGTTGAACAAAGTTACAATCAAGAACAAGTATTCTTTGTCGCATATCAATGATCTATTTGACCAGCTTCAGAGAGCGAGGGTATTCTCTAAGATTGATTTAGAGGTCTAGGTATCCCCAGTTGAAGATTCTAGACTCGGATATTCTAAAGACTGCCTTCAAAACCCGTTATGGTCATTATGAGTTCCTTGTGATGTCTTTTGGGTTGACCAACGCCCCAGCAGCATTCATACATCTTATGAACAATGTATTTTAGCCTTATCTCGACTCATTTGTCATAGTATTCATTCATGATATCTTGGTGTACTCTCGTAACCAAGAGAAACATGCCTAACATTTGAGGATTGTGTTACAGCGGCTGAGGAAGTTATGCCAAGTTCTCCAAGTGTGAGTTTTGGCTTAGTTCGGTGGCGCTCTTGGGGCACATCGTGTCCAATGAGGGGATTAAGATGGATGCGAAGAAGATAGAGGCGGTTCAGAGTTGGCCCAGACCGTCCTCAGCTACAGATATTTGGAGCTTTCTCGTTTTGGCTGATTAGTATTGTCACTTCGTGGTGGGTTTCTCGCCTATTGCAGCGCCTTTGACCAAATTGACTCGGAAGGGTGCCCCATTCAGGTGGTCGGATGAGTGTGAGGAGAGCTTTCAGAAGCTCAAGACTGCCTTGACCAAAACTATAGTTCTAGTTTCGCCTTCAGCTTCTGGATCTTATACGGTGTATTGTGATGCTTCTCGGATAAGTATTGGGTGTGTCTTGATGAAGGAGGGTAGAGTGACTGCTTATGCTTCGCGTCAGCTGAAGCCCCATAAGAAGAACTACCATGTTCATAATTTAGAGTTAGCCGCCATCGTTCATGCATTGAAGATTTGGAGAAATTATCTCTACGGTGTGTCTTGTGAGGTATTTACGGATCATCTAAGTCTCCAGCACTTGTTCAAACAAAAGGATCTAAACTTGAGGCAGCGGAGATGGTTGGAGCTGCTAAAGGACTATGATATTACTATTATGTATCATCCCGGGAAGGCCAATATGGTGGCCGATGCCTTGAGTAGGAAGACGATGAGTATGGCTAGCCTTGCATTCATTCCTATTGGTAAGAGACCACTTGTAATTGATGTTCAGGCCTTGGTCAACCATTTTGTGGGATTAGATGTTTTGGAGCCCAGACGGGTTCTAGCTTGTGTGGTTTCTCGGTCTTTCTTATTTGATCGCATCAGAGAGTGCCAGTATGATGATCCCCATTTGCTTGTCCTTTAGGACACGGTTCAGTACGGTGATGTCAAGGATATACTGTTGGGGATGATTGGGGATTGAGGATGCAAGGTCAGATTTTTTTGCCTAATGTAGATGGGTTACGTGAGTTGATTCTTGAGGAGGCCCACAGTTCACGGTATTCCATTCACCTCGGAGCCGAGAAGATGTATCAGGACTTGAGGTAGCACTATTGGTGGAGGAGTGGGGTTTGTAGCTTGGTGCCTAAATTGTCAGCATGTGAAGTATGAGCATCAGAGACCGGGCGGATTGCTTCAGAGGCTTGAGATTCCGATGTGGAAATGAGAGCGTATCACCATGGATTTTGTAGTTGGGCTCCCACGGACTTTGAGGAAGTTTGATGCTATTTGGGTGATTGTAGATCGGTTGACCAAGTCTGTGCACTTTATTCCAGTTGGGACTACTTATTTTTTGGAGCAGTTGGCTAAGATCTACATCCGCGAGATTATTCATCTTCACGGTGTGCCGGTGTCCATCAATGCAGATCGGGGGACACAGTTTACATTGCAGTTTTGGAGAGCAGTACAACGAGAGTTAGGCACCCAGGTGGAGTTGAGTACATCATTTCACCCTCAGACGGACGGACAGTCCGAGCGCACTATTCAGATATTGGAGGATATGTTACGCGCTTATGTCATAGATTTCGGGGGATCTTGGGATCATTTTCTGTCGCTCCTAGAGTTTGCCTACAATAACAACTACCAATCGAGCATTCAGATGGCTCCATATGAGGCTTTGTATGGGACGCGGTGTCGATCTCCAGTGGGTTGGTTTGAGCCGGGTGAGGCTAGGCTATTGGGTACTGACTTGGTTCAGGATGCTTTGGACAAGGTTAAATTGATTTAGGATTGGCTTCGCACGACGCAGTCTAGACAGAAGAGTTACGCCGATCGAAAGTTTCGTGATGTTTCTTACATGGTTGGGAGAAGGTACTGCTCAAGGTTTCACCTATGAAGGGTGTTATGAGGTTCGGGAAGAAAGGCAAGTTGAGCCCTCGGTATATTGGGCCATTTGAGGTGCTTCATAGGATTGGAAAGGTGGCTTACAAGCTTGCCTTGCCACCTAATCTATCAAGTGTTCATCCGGTATTTCATGTATCTATGCTTCAGAAGTACGGTGGCAATCTGTCTCATGTTTTGGATTTCAGCACGGTTCAATTGGATGATGATTTGATTTATGATGTGGAGCCGGTGGCCATTTTGGGTCGGCGGGTTTGAAAGTTGAGGTCAAAGGACATAGATTCAGTGAAGGTGCAGTGGAGAGGTCAGCCAGTTGAGAAGGCTACTTAAGAGACCAAGCAAAAAATGCGGACTAGATATCCACACCTATTTGAGACTCCAGGTACATTTCTAGACCCGTTCGAGGACGAACGTTTGTTTAAGAGGGGAGGATGTAACGATCCGGCTGGTGCTTTTGAGAATTGTAGCCCTATTCCCCATTTACTGCCCATTCCCTACTTAATAGTTATTATGTTACTTGTCGGGGTAGTTGGTTCGGATCCAGAGAGATTTCGGAATGAGTTGAGATACTTAGTCTCAAGGTTGGAAACTTTAGTTGAAATGGTTGATCAAATATTGACTTATGTGTAAATGGCTCCGAAATTGAGTATTGATGGTTCTATTAGCTCCGTTGGGTGATTTTGGACTTAGGAGTGTGTCCGGATTATAATTTGGAGGTCCATAGTGGAATTAGGCTTGAAATGACGAAAGTTAAAAATTTAGAAGTTTGAACGATAATTGACTTTGTAGTTACCGGGCTCTTGTGTGCAAAATTTGAGTTCAATGGGTCAAGGTTTGGAGTTAAAGGGTTGTTGAAGAAAGGGAGTCTTCTGGTAGAATCGCACCTGATGAGCTTTGATCGCAGGTACGAGCTGGGAAGTACAGATGTGGCCAAGAGAAGGTAGTGCAATGGTCGCAGGTACGAAGGTTTGACTGCACTTGTGTGGTCACAGATGCGTTGAGGTTTAGCGTAGAAGCGAGGGGGAAGCGCAAGAGCGGAAGTAAGTCGCACCTGCGTGTGCGGAGAAGCGGAGAATATTCCGCAGGTGCGAAGGTCTATTTCATCAAATCATGGGAGTTAATATTGGCTATTCCACTCTAAACGAGCAGCCAACATGGACTATTTCAATAGATTGGAGATTCAATTATAAATCGACATGGAACACTCTAAGAGAAAAGAATGGTACTTCTTTGATAAACAAGATGATGTGGCACAAGAATACCCCTTTAAAGTGTCCTTTTTTCCATGGAGATTACTCAAGCATAAAATATCTATAGATGCCAATATGGGTAGATTTGGAGTTCAACTTCCCTCGAAGTGTTCTTACTGTATCAATTCAAGTCAAGAGGATGAGGAGCATTTATTTATTCACGACAGAATAGCACTAGATGTCTGGAAGTTCTTTAATCAAATATTAGGAATTATGAGGGAGCAGAGGAACATCTGACATATGGTTATCACATGGTGGTTGAAAAAATATCAAAATCCTCTTCATAAAGTGATTCTCCAGATCCTTCCAGGTATTATTGTTTGGAAATTTTGGAAAGCAAGGTGTACTAGTAGATATGAATAGGGGGAGAATGTCTTCAAACAGGATCATCTTGAGCATCTCTCAACAGATCAACATAATCGCTCATAAGTAATTCCCTAGAATTCCCCCCCCCCCCCCATGAGATGGAATCATTTCTTTGAGCTTGTTGACAAGGTTGGACCTGTGTCCAACTCCATTGCTATAAAATGTAATCCTCTTTCTAATGGTTGGATGAAACCGAACTCTGGTGGCTGCTCTAAAGGTAATTTGGGTCCTAGTGGTGGTGGTGGCATTGTCCGGCATGAAAAAGGGGAGATGATTATTGCTTATGCAATGCCCCTGGGTATAGTGACTAACAACACTGCAGAAACTCTTGCATTAAAAGCTGGAATTGAATGGTGTATTGATCAAAATGTAAAGAAACTTGAAATAGAAAATGATTCTCTGATGTTGATCCAGTGGTTAACAAACACAACTAGTATACCCTGAAGTTTACAAAATAAGGTGCAAGACATAAGAAGCAAAATAGAGTTATTTGAGGAGACAAAGGTGACGCACTACTACATGGAAGGTAACAAAGTTACGGATAATTTATCCAACTGTAGTCTGAATTGTGGTGCCATAACCTGGTATGCAATCTTTCAACACCTCCCGAGAGAGGCCAGAGGGGAGGTTAATATGGATAAGCTCCAGTTCCCTTCATTCAGGATGAAGCAAAAGAAGAACGACTTTATATTGGATCGACATCTGCTTAGACAATATAATTTTGATGTACCTTGATTTACCTTTCTGTAGTATGGGGAAGATTTATCACCCTCTTTTGTTAATATATCTGAAGGTCTACATATGTACTGGTTATCGCATCCCACCTCTGTAGAACAGAGTGTTTAGGATGCCAACGCCTCTGTCTTTTGCACTCCCTGTTGGAATGAAATAAAATAGGTCTGTTGAATTAAAAAAAATATTCAGATTGTTCGCTTTGTGTACGTCATGCAAAATCTTACTTAACGACTACTTGTGGTGATCGTTTTGGAGCTCAAATGTTCTTAGTTGATTGTTCAATAAGGTATGAACGGTATCCATTCTGGTAATAGAACGTAGCATAGGTTTAATTTGTTTCCTACAAGGGGGTGTGACAACGAAATTTATCGTTGATCTTTAGGTGTTGTCCTTTCTATCTCTTTGCATTCATCTTCGTTTTGTAATTGCCGTTGTTTTACTGTTGTAATGTTGTTGTTAATGAGTTCAACACTTATGTTGTGGTTGACCTTTTCTAGCTATAGTAATGAGAGTTCTTATATTTGTTAAAGTTACAGGATAAATTTTTCCACTATAAGTTTGACGATTCAGTACTTTGATCCTCACGTCCAGTTATATAGAGATTTACTTTTGTGAATACCATATGAAATAAAGTTTATAGCAACCTATCCAATTGTTGGAGAAACTATAAGTATTAGTAAAAGCTAGTTGCCAATATATAAATTACTCTCCATATCAATTTATGTGTAATCAATTTGACTACGTACGAAGTTTTAAAAATGTAAGGAAAATTTATAGATCGTGTGATTTTAAACTAAAGATGTATGTAATGTACCAAAATACCCTTGAATCTTGTGATATTAAATGTACCATGTGAAATGTTAGAGTTGAAGAATCACTAAATATGGAAAGAAATTTTTTTTAAAAACAGACTAAAAACGAAAGTAAGATACATAAACTGAAAAAGAGGGAGTAATAATTATTACTTTCTTCATCCTAATTTATGTGGCGGTGTTTGACTCGACAAGGAGTTTAGGAGAGAAAGAAAAACTTTTGAAACTTATAGTCTAAAATAAGCCATAGATATTTGTATTTATTAATCATTTCTAAGTGTAAAATAAGAAATTTAAAATTAAATTATTTTTAAATAAGGAAGTATGACATTCTTTCTATGACATATTAAAAAAGAAAGTATAACACATAAATTGAGAAAGAGGGAGTACTAAGAGTTAGCCGCCAAACATTAGATTTTTTTTTTTTTGAAAAATGCATTCAACTCAAGTATTATTCAAATCGGAAAATCAAAGATGGGGATGCGTAATCTATTCCATAGCATCAAATAGGGGTGGCAAACGGGCGGGGCGGGACGGAGCGAGTTGGATATAGGTGGGTCGAAAAGCGGGTAATGCAAAATAGATAAATTATTTGACCCGACCCATATTTAATACGGATAAAATGGGTTAATCGGTGGATAATATGGATATCCATATTATCCATAGTTTCTTAAATATGATCACTTTTCGGAGAATTCTTAGTCTCCTAAACTTGAGGAACCCCCAATTTGAGGCTTTACAAATTTAAAAGTGTTTGACAAAAAATATAGATTTTGGTTCAGATAATTAGATTTATGAGAATAAGGGTTAATATTAGCTAACAATAACATCCTTAGATGAGATTCTTAAAGAAGCAATAAATAACATACAAGTGCAGCCGGTCAGTAGCAATGATGTGTAGTAAACATTCCACAAATCAGAAATAATAATATTGAATTTAATAATAATGAGTAGCAATAAATGGCATTTATGTAAATAAGATGATTGGGTCACCCAAGAAAGGATGTTGTTTCTGACAGA
The DNA here is from genome assembly GCF_000715075.1 of Nicotiana tabacum. Classification (NCBI taxonomy): domain Eukaryota; kingdom Viridiplantae; phylum Streptophyta; class Magnoliopsida; order Solanales; family Solanaceae; genus Nicotiana; species Nicotiana tabacum. The sequence continues at coordinate 16,405,129 of NC_134102.1, read as the reverse complement.
GATGAACGACACACAATCTCTTGGACTTGTGGATTATTCTCATAGGATGAAAAGCATAAACAAGAATCTTAGAAAAGGTGATATTTGTATTGTAGCAAATGAGATCCCATTCTCTTAGTCAAATCAAAGTATATTTTTTAACAAATGAATGTCACATGTCCTTTATCATTGTCTCATTTTCTATTTATATGGGACATATTCCTAAGAAATCCTAATAGTATAAGTAAAGAGAATATCCACTATAATATTCTCTTTAATACCCTATCTTGAAAACTAGTCGTTATAACTCTGTCAACGGTACTCGACCTCGGTCCCGACCCTTGTTGACACCTCAACTACAACTCTCGTTGACTCTTCGACCTCAGACTTCGCTGCTCCTTGGGAAATTTTATCAAACGACGACTTGGGAACTCTTCCCTTAGTACTATCTTGGCTCAAATATTCTAAAGTCAGATTTTGACCCATTAAGTTAGTTCCTTCGCTTATTGAAGCTGGCTTCAGGTGGGTTCGATGAGTGGATCTTGTTATTTGTGGTCGAAATAATCGAGTGAGTTATACAGGTCGTGGTGGTTATGACGAACTGGCAACGTGGCCCAATGCGGGCAAGTCGTTGGAGTTATGTTGTCCATGAGTTAGGATGACGCCATGACATCATGCGTCATTATGACGCATATTCTCGATGCGTTACTTCGTTTCGCCTGTGACTTCTAATTGAACCTGCCGCTTCGGTTTCGATGCCTAGTAATGATGAACAGTTTTCGGTCCTGGTGCCAAAAACCTTAAAAATAGAGGTATTTGGGTGCGATTTTGGAGTTTTAAGTTTTCTGTTATTTTGAAACCCTATATTACTCTATTACTCTTTCCTTGCTTTAAACCTCTCCTCTTTGTTCCAGTGATTTGCATTGTTCCTAGTCCTTCATCATTTGGTTCTACTCTTTCTGTTATCAAAACATGTCTAATATGCCTTCTGAGTCTAGTGAGGGAAGTGATGCGATCCCTTTGGCGATGGTGTTTCCCCTTCACGAGGAGAATGTTCCCGTCGTTGTCGAAGATGGAAGCTTTCCATTAGTGAAGGAGATAATTCCTTGCAACCCTGATACTAGATCTGATTTCTCCAAATTCCATGATGCTGACCCTGGAGCCTTTCGGTCAGTGATGACGGTGAAGGAATTAGGAGAGCTTAAGGCTAAGTTCGGCCATCCCAATCACATCGAATTAATCTCGGCTGGGTGGGATACGGTGCAGGTCCACCGTCTTGGGTACTGCGCTTTCTACGCCTACCCTTCCAAGTCGGCTATACTCTCCATCTCCTTCCGCTAGCAGAGGAATTTTATCATTATTACGGTATTTTCCCGGCTCAGCCCGCGCCATACGTTTATAAACTCATATGGGTGCTTACTAAATTTGTCGAGTTGGCCGAGGTCAAACTCACACTTCGGCATTTAATACACTTGTTCGCCCCTATCTTTTATAGGGGGACGATGTTGAATCTTCGCCACCGAGGAGGCAATTTCTTGGTGGTGAAGATGGATGACAAAGCCAACCACCAATTTTGGTTCAACTTCTTCTTCGTCAGAACCGAGGACATGGTGGCCAATGTCGATGGTTTTCCCGAGGCTTAGAATTATACCCGTAAGTACCTAATTTCCTTGTTTGTAGGTATCTATTATTTCTCTCGTGCTTGGTCATGGTCTTTGACCTCTTGTCCTTTTCTAGTGTAGCTAAAATCTCGCTTCCTCTTTTGGTCGAAGATATTTCTGACTGGGTCGGTTGGCTCATCCCTCACATCTCGGGGATCCGTGAGTGATCGGGTTTCTTTAAGAGATTTGGGCTTGCTCTCCCTTCGACTGGTAAGTTCTTTTTATCACCGGTGTCTTAGTTCTTTTTCTTTTTGTTTACCTTTGCTGACCTTTTCCTTTCCCTGTATTTTTCCTAGCTTCGGCCAGGGATCTTCGATGAGGTCGAAAGCTCCTGCACCCTCGTTCCGAAAGAGGAAAGCTACTACATCTTCTGCTCCCGCCCCTTCTTTTACTGTGGCTGCCTCTGTTCGTGCCCCGGTCCTCTAGTGGTTGTGTTCGAATCTATCCCTTCTTCGGCCGTGGAGACTTCGACCGCGAAAAACTCGCCTCCTTCCTTATACTGTCTTATCGATAAGGATGAAGAGCCTTTGCCTAGCGATGCGGATCTGATGCCTCGTAAAAGGAGGGCCGTGGACATCGTGGGAGAGAGGTCGGCAGCCACCGATGTAGGAGACTGCGGCTTTGTCCTTTCGGAGATGACCACAGTGCATATCAGGGAGAGCCCAGAGGCTAGTCGCGAGACTATTTGTTTGTAGGATAAGGAAGTACGACCTGAGGGGGTTGCAGTCGAAGGCATGATGGACTGTGATAGCCTTGTTCTTTCAAGCCGCAAAGAGGCCTCATCTTCTGGTGTTGCGGTGGATGTACCTCCTTCGACTGATCATCGAGGTAATGTTATTGCTGAGGAGGATGTCGGATCTTATTCCAACATGGATGTAGATGAGGTGAGGATGATTGATGAGGGGCTTACTCAGCTTGAAGTGAGGTTGGAAGGGGGTTCGAATACTATTACGATCCCGATGGACCATAATCTTCTCGTGAATACCAAGCAGATTATCCCTTCTATTACCCCTCTTAATTCTGAAGTCGAGGGTACGACCCTCAAGGATATGAATGACAGTGACCTATCGAATAACATTGCCGACCTTGCCCTTCGGGTAAGTACATTAGTTGTTAGTTATTTTCCTTTGGTTTTGTTCTTTCAGTCTAACTTCTTTTGTTCGTTTTGTAGACGATCGTCCTAGAAATTGAGAGTGCTCGTAGAGAGAAGAGGCGAAAAGATATCTATGTGAAGTTTAAAGACAAGTACTTCAGAGTCCTTGAGAAGTACCGTCAGCTTTGTGGTGGTGGCGATGTGCATCGATTGAGGGAGGATTTGAAGGCCATGGACGAGAAACTGGTGCGGATGGTGGGGACGTGCAGCGTCCCGGAGGGGATGTTGAGGAGCAAAGAGGAAGAGCTTGAGCTCAGCAAGGGGGTCGAATCCCAGTGCAACAATATCCAGCTCAAGTTGTTTTGTTGCATGCCCAGCTTGAGGAATGTCAATTCAGGGCAGAGGCTCTAAGTGGCAGGGTCTCCAAGAAGACAGAGGATCTAAAGAAGGCGGATTCCGCTCGGTCGTAGGCTTTGAGGAAGGCAGAGTCTCTTGAGGTAGTGATCCGGACTCTCCGTTATGAGTGAGAAAATGACTTAGAAATGGAAAAGCTTAAAGAAGAGCGGCTCGATGAGAGGATTGGAAAGTTGGAGAGAGAGACTTTTGGCCCGATTACTAGCGCAGCCGTCCTCTTCTCGTACTTCAGATTTTCCTAATGTTCCTCGGGAGTTGTATGAGGAGTGGATTCATGCCGAGGCCCAGTTAGATGTATTTCGATATTTGCATGCAGGATCCGTTTCTGAGGCTGCCCTCGAAGATGCTCATGTTAAGACTTGTGAAGCTCGAGTTGCTTGCGGGTATGATCCCGCTATGCCTGAGGCCGATGAGGATGAGAGGGACGAGGGCGCAGACTGACTTGAAGAAAATGCCTGGTATGGCGCTGCATATCCTGAGGACGAAGGTGGTGATGGCGAGGGTGTTGATGGTTAGGGTGGCGACGCTGTTGAGGGTCAAGTCGGCAGGGATGTTGAAGGCCGTGATGGTGGTGGCCAATAGTTTTCTCTTTTGATTTTTTGTATATATTTTTTGTCGGCGTCTTCACGAGCCTATTGTAAATAGTTTTTGGTATATGAAATATCATAGTTGTTCCTTGCATCTTCTTCTCTTCCTGCGGTTTATTTTCTGTACTTGTGTATATTTTTGTTTCTTTGATGGGATGTGGCCAAGGGCTGATAGGTATTTGTTCGAGCGAGGTCGAATATAACCTTTTGTTAGATCGCAGCCAAGGGACGGTAGGCGTTTGTTCGAGCAGGGTCGAACGTAACTTTTCATTAAATCCGGCCGAGGGACGATAGGTGTTTGTTCGAGCGGGGTCGAACATAACCTTTCGTTAAATCAGAGCCAAGGACCGATGGGTGTTTGTTCGAGCGGGGTCCAACATAACCTTTCATTAAATCGCGGCCAAGGGTCGGTAGGTGTTTGTTCGAGCAGGGTCGAACGTAACCTTTCATTAGATCGCGGCCGAGGGCCGGTAGGCATTTGTTCGAGCGGGGTCAAACATAACCTTTTATTAAATCGTAGTCGAGGGCCGGTAGGTGTTTGTTCGAGTGGGGTCAAATGTAACCTTTCATTAAATCGCGACCGAGGGCTAGTAGGTATTTGTTCGAGCGTGATCGAACGTAACCTTTCATTAGATAACGGCCGAGGGCCGATAGGCATTTGTTCGAGCGGGGTCGAACATAACCATTCATTAAATTGCAGTCAAGGACCGGTAGGTGTTTGTTCGAGAAAGGTCGAACGTAACCTTAATGCAAAAAAGGTGTTCTGATAAGCGTAAAGTTTATTGCTTTGATATTGTTGCTTTGGTTACATACTTGGAGAAATTTATAGATTTTTGGGTGTTAGTTGGTGTTCCAGTCCCAGTCTATCTAGTCCCTTCATTAGTTGATCTGGAGAGTATTGAGAGGTCGAGCAATGAAATATTAACCACGGACCTACCTTCACGTACTTCGAATCGAAGTGTTTCCTTCATCGCCTCATTAAAAACCTCCTCGAGAAAACCCAAATAGGACAAAACTCAAGTGAGGGAAAAACGAGTACGACTTGGGAGACACTTTTTCCCTCAGAAGTCGAAGTACTTGAGGTGGATGATATTCCAATTGTTTGGTAGCAGCTTTCCTTCCATTGTCTCTAATTGGAATGAACCCTTGTTTGCTTCGGCTATGATTTTATATGGACCATCCCAATTTGTTCCCAGTTTGCCTTCCCTGGTCTTTGCTCGCTTGAGTTTTAGCTTTCAGTACGTAGTCCCCCACTTTGAGCAGCCTGACCTTTGCTTTCTTGTTGTAATAGCATTCTGCTTGTTATTTTTGGGCGGCCATTCTTATGTAGGCCATATCTCTTCGTTCGTCAACTTCCTGCCTTATGCTCTCATCGTTACTTGTGCCACTCTAATAAGAGTACCTTAGGCTAGGTTCTCCGACCTTGACTGGTAATAATTCCTCGGTCCCGTAGACCAAAGAGTAGGGTGTTTCTCTTGTACTCATTTTCGAAGTTGTTCGATAGGCCCATAATACTTCTGGTACTATTTCTGGCTACAGTCCATTGACGTCTTCGAGCTTCTTCTTCATTATGTATAGTATTGACTTATTGGTGGACTCTGTTTGCCCGTTACCCGCTTGATGATATGGGGTGGAGAGTATCATCTTGATATGCCATTTCTCAAAATTATTCGGCGATTTTCTTTCCTGTGAACTGGGGTCCGTTGTCAAAGTTGATTTCTTTGGGAAGGCACCGGAATATGATGTTTCTCCATATAAAGGTGATTACCTCATGTTCTCGTATTTGGGAAAATGCTCATGCTTCTACCCACTTAGAGAAATAGTCAGTTAAAATCAAAAGGAATCGTACATTACCTCGCCCTGCTGGGAGGGGACCCATGATGTCCATTCCCTATTTGATAAACGGCCAAGGGGAGGTGACCGAGTGGAGATGTTCGCCTGCTGGTAAATCATTGGGGCGTACTTTTGGCATTATTTGCATTTACTCATGAAGTCTGTGACATCTATTTTCATGGTGGGCTAGTAGTATCCTTCCCGTATGAGGCATCTGACCAGTGCTCGGTTGCGGAAATGAGCCCCGCAGTGGACTTCTTTGAGGACGCACTGAGTTTGGTTCGGGCCCAAGCACTTCGCTAGGGGGCCGCCGTAGGTCCTTTTGTACAGATCGCTGCGTAGGATATTGTACCTAGCCGCTTGCATTCTTAGTTTCTTGGCCTCTTTTTTGTCGCCAGGGAGTGTGTCATCCTGCAAGTATGCGACAATACGATTGTGCCAGTCCCAAGTTAAGTTTATGTTTCTTACCTCAACTTGGTCTAGTGATGAGTTGAGGAGGTGGATTACGCTTTTATCTCCGGTCACGATGCTTTTGGTAGATGAGGATAATTTGGTGAGGTCATCTGCCTCGACATTTTATGCTCGTGGAATTTGATCGAGCTGACATTCGTCGAACTCAGGCAGTAGCTTGCAGATTTCGATCTGGTATTTTTTTCAATCTTTGTTCCTTTATTTGGAAAGTCCCTGTGACTTGGTTGACTACGAGTTGGGAATCACAGCGTAATTTCAACCATTTCGCTCTATATTTGAGTGCTAGCCTTAAACCTGCAAATACGACCTCATACTCAGCCTCATTGTTAGTCATATCCGGGCACCTTATGGACTAGCGAATCATTTTGCCTATTGGGACCTTGAGTACGAGTCCCAGTCCGGACCCTGACGCATTGGATGCGCCATCGGTATATAGGACCCAGAGGTCTTGTGTTTGGAGGGAAGTTTGGACGGCTTTCCTTTCGACTTCATGCATTATTTTTGCACTGAAGTCAGAGCACTTGCGACTTTATTTCGTGGCTGGTATGTGATACCATGCTCACTTAGCTTGATGGCCCATTTGGCCAGCCTTCCCGATAGCTCGGGTTTATGCAAAATGCTCCTCGGGGAGAAAGTTGTGACGACTGTGATGGGGTGACATTGAAAATATGGTCTGAGCTTTCGTAAAGCTACGACCAAGGCTAGAGCCAATTTTTCGAGGTGTAGGTACCTCGTCTCGGCATCAACGAGTGTTTTGATAATTTAATAGATGGGAGATTACGTACCTTTATTTTTGCGGGTCAAGACTGTGCTTACTGCTACCTCGGATACTGCTAGATATACGATGAGCTGCTTTCCAGGCTCGGGTTTTCAAAGCAAGGGCGGTGATGACAGGTATGCCTTTAGTTCCCGTAGAGCCTGGATGCACTCAAAAGTCCATTCAAGGTCGTTTTCTTTCTTGAGTACGCCAAAGAATTTATAGCATCTATCGACGACCGTGAGATGAACCTTGATAAGGTGGCGATATGACCGGTCAACCTTTGGACTTATTTTTTGGTGATCAAGAGTTCTGGTATACCCTCAATGGATTTGATCTGGTCTGAGTTGACCTCGATCCCTCGCTGCGACACCAGGAAACCCAAGAATTTTCTCGAGGCTACACCAAATGCGCATTTCTCCAGATTCAACTTCATTCCGTATCGTCTGAGTATGCTTAAAGTTTCTTTCAAATGATCGATGTGATCATCTGCCCTTTTGGATTTGACCTGTATGTCGTCTATGTATACCTCTATGGTTTTGCCGAGCTGGTCTTTGAACATCCTCGTTACCAATCTTTGATAAGTAGCCTTTGTTTCTTTAGCCCAAATGGCATGACCCTATAGCAATACATTCCTTGGTGGGTGATGATAGTGTCTTTTCCTGATCTTCTTCCGCCATAAGGATCTGGTTATAACCCGAGTAAGCGTCCAAAAATCTTAATAATTCGTGCCCGGCCATTGCGTTGATGAGTTGGTCGATATGAGGTAACGGGAACGAATCCTTTGATCATGCTTTTTCAGATCTGTGAAGTCCACGCACATCCACCATTTCCCATTTTTCTTTTTGACCATTACTACGTTGGCGATTCACTTGGGGTACTTAGACACCCTGATGAAGCAGTTCTCTAATAGTTTTTCCACCTTCTCGCGTATTGCGTTATTGATTGTGGAGTTGAATTTATGTCTGACCTGTCTCACTAGGGGTGAAATGGGTCAATATTCAATTTGTGCGTGGCGATTTCCTTTGGGATGCCCAGCATATCTTCATGGCTAAAAGAAAACAAATATGCATTAGCTATTAAGAATTGACTGAATTTACCTGGTTCCTAAAGTTTGCAGCCAATATAGGCCTTCTTGTTGTGGTCGTTGAGGTCCAATTGGACCGGGTCGAGGTCTTTTATGGTCAATCCTGCAGCTTCGACCGTGTCGGGATATTTGATGTTGTCTCTGGTCTCGTCGTACTCTAACCTAGACCCTGTTGATTGTTATACCTCTTTTCCTTTATCCTTTCTTTGTTGGGAGGTCGTGCTGTCTAAGGCAATGTGGCAGCATACCCGGGAAGTGCGTTGCTCTCCGCGTATACTGAATATCCCCCATGGAGTTGGGAATTTGATTACTTGGTATAAGCTGGAGGGGACGGCCTTCATGGGGTGTATCCATGGTTGTCCCACTATGGCGTTGTACGTAGTGGCACGGTCTATGATATGGAACGTTGTCTCCAGAGTTACGTCACTGGCCAAAACGGGGAGTGTAATTTGTCCGGATGTCCATTCAACTGCATTATTAAAAACAGTTAGCGTGATGCAGCACAACACTATCTTATCTTCGAGTTTCATTTAGGTAAGTACTCGGGGATGGATAATGCGTTTAACATCGGTATCCAAAATACGTAAATTAATAATGAGAGCGTCATTATGAGGAAAAGTCAAACTATCGGCATCCAACTTATCGAAGATGATACTTTCTTCGAGTTTGTCAAATCGTTCGCGGGTGATAGATCGCTTGGGTTTGTGGGTAGTGATGAACTTTACGTTGTTGATAGAGGCGCCATCGCCGCCGTCGATAATCATGTTGATGGTACAAGCTGGTGAGGGTGGCTTTGGCGATCCTTGGTGTTCGCGTCCTCTGGCAAAATTAGTTCTTCCCATGTCGCTTAGCATCTCTTTGAGGTGCCCTTGTCGCAACATGTTTATGACTTCTTATCTGAGGGCGATGCAATCTTTAGTTTTGTGCCCTCATTCCTGGTGGAACTCACAGAGGGCGTTGGACTTTCTGGTGTTTGGGTCCAACCTCATCTTCGGCATCCACTTACTTGCGGTCTGAGCTTCTCCAGAGCGTATACTATCTCTGTAGGTGACACACAAAAATTATGAGTAGATAATAAGGGAGGCATACCTCTTTCGTTCCGATGAGTTCCCGTCCTTGGTTTGGACGGGCCTTCTTCGTAGCGGGGGGAGGGCACAACAGCTATCCTGATATATGGTTGATGTCATTCCTTGTTAGGTCGTGGAATTGGACAATCTCTTCTAGCATTGTCTCTTCGATCTTTTCTAGATTCATCTTGTACCGAGGTTAGTCGGTGAGTTGGCCCGTTGAGGTCGTCCTCATCTGCTCGGACCTCGACACAATAAGCATTGTGGATTTTGTCCTAAGTGGTTGGGGGATACTTCATCGATCGACTCAACAGTTTTCTAGTTGCTCTTGAACCCTCTCGATTCAACCCGTTCTGAAAAAGTTGCGACTGCCATCCCTTCGGATACGTTTGGTAGAGTCATCCTTACTCTATTGATCCGGACGATAAAGTCCCTTAGTCCCTCTCCTAGGGACTGTTTAATAGCAAATAAGTCGTTTACTCTTGCCTCGGCCTTCTTGGCTCCGGCATGGGCGGTTACGAACTTATCAGCCATTTTTTCAAAAGTTTCTATGGAGCGTGTTGGTAGCTGCGAATACCACGTTAATGCTCCTCCTGTGAGGGTCTCGCCGAACTTCTTCAGCAAAATGGAGAACACATATTCCTTGGTGAGATCGTTACCTTTCACGACGGTGACGTTGTGGGTCACATGATCTTTAGGTTCGATCGTGTCGTCGTATATCCTGAGGTACGGCGGCATTTTGAAGGTCTTCGGTATGGAATGCGAGGTTGCATCATCACTGTACGGTTGTTCTACAAACCGGTCGGCGTCCCTTTTCGGTAGTATCTTAGGAGCGCCCGGTAACTTGTCAATCCGTTCTTGGTGTTTTTTCATCTGGTCTCGGAACACCTTGTTTACATTCTCCATTTCTTCCATCCTTTTTAGAATGGCAGCGAGGGTGTGGTCACATGCACTATCAATGACATTGTGAGTTATATCTATCATTGGAAGGAGGGGTCGGGTGCACTGCTCATCTGTTTGTTGTATCGCACAAGTCCTTACAGTTTCTGAAGTCATGCCTGGAGCGGGTTTGTTGAGGACGCTTAGCGTGTCTGTTAGCCATGCCTCGAGGAGTTTTTTCATAGCTGGGGGCGCCCCTTTCTCTATAGATGTGGAGGCCCCTTTACCATGGGTTTCGTTATGCTGCAGTGTGGAGGCAATGATCCCTCTCGCCTAGGGGACGCACGGGGCATCGTATCCGCACCTGTCATTTCACAGCTTTCGTTGATGACATTCATGAGGGTTGGTTGGGAAGTCACTTGTTATTGCCGTCCTTTCTCCTTAGTTAATTTCCAGGTAAGGTTGTATATACAAAGAAAGGAGATCTTGGGTTTTTCGATGTTAGTGACCGGTGTTAATTATAGATCTAGAGAAAACTAAAAATTTAACTAAGAAATTCTCACAGACGGCGCCAAATTGTTTGACTAAAAATATAGATCTTGGTTCAAATAATTAAATTTATGAGAGTAAGGGTTAATCTTAGCTAACAATAATATCCTTAGATGAGATTCTTAAAGAAGCAATAAATAACATGCAAGTGTAGCCGGTCAGTAGCAATGATGTGTAGCAAACATTCCACAAATCAGAAATAATAATGTTGCATTTAATAACAATGAGTAGCAATAAATGACATTTTATGTAAATAAGAGAATGGGTCACCTAAGAGAGGATGTTGTTTCTGATAGAGATGAATAACAGATAATCTCTTGGATCTGTGGATTTTTTCGTAGGATGAAAAGCATAAACAAGAATCTTAGAAAAGGTGATATTTGTATCGTAGCAAATGAGATCTGATTCTCTTTCTCAAGTTAAAGTATGTTTTTTATCAAATGAATGTCACATGTCCCTTATTATTATCTCTTTTTCTATTTATATGAGACATATTCCTAAGAAATTCTAATAGTACAAGTACAGAGAATATCCACTAGAATATTCTCTTTAATATCAACGTTACTCGACCTCGACCTCAGTCTCGACCCTTGTTGACACCTCGACTACGGCTCTCGTTGACTCTTCGATCTCAAACTTCGCTGCTCTTTGGGACATTTCGACAAACGACGACTTGGAAACTCTTCCCTTAGTACCATCTTGGCTCAAATATTCTAAAGTCAGATTTTGACCCATACAAAAAGTTAAACTCATTAGTTATCCATTGGTTATCAATTTTCTAAATGGATAATTTGGTTCTTATCCATATTTAATCCGTTTTTAAAAAGTTCATTATCCAACTTATTTTTTAATGGATAATATGGGTGTATAACTATTTTTTTTTAACCATTTTGCCACCATTAGCCTCAGACATAAAACCTTCAATCCTGGCTTACATGTGGGCACACTGATTCGATGACCGTTTAACAAAAGATAACAAAATAGATGTAAAGTCACACATGAGCGCTTTACAATCTTGTACGATAATATCAAAGTAAGAATTGTCGTTGTCAGATTTTTCCAAAGCTTACTTGGCCATAAGATAATCAATATCAACAACAATCGAAGCTCTGTGATAGTGAATCTTCAACCAGCTCAAAGCTTCGTAGACTACTAGGATCTCAGCCATTAAATTAAAATAAAATCTTAGATATTAATTGAGATTTCCCCATATTTTCAATTTGGCAGTCTGCAATTTTGACTTTTGCTCCCAAATAGCTTACTGAAGGCTGTCTAAATCATTTCTCACTGTAGTTGCACAATCCAACGAGTAGAGATTCCATAATATGTCTCCTGCTCCTCAAAGAGTTAAAAAATAACTGAGCATAAATTCCAAACAAATTAGGTGCCAAATTGTAACGACCCGGACGGTCGCTTTGAGTATTACAACCTCGTTTCCCCATTTATTTCACAATTTGGGCTTTACAGTTGTTGTGTGACTTGCTGGGGCAATTAGTTCGGGTCCGATGAGGTTTTGGAATGAATTGGAACAATTAGTTCCAATACTTAAAGCTTAAGTTAAAATAGTGACCGGATGTCGACTTATATGTAAACGGCCTCGGAATTTAATTCTGATGATTCCAATAGCTCCGTGTGGTGATTTTGGACTTAGGAGCGTGTCCGGAAAATTATTTGGAGGTCCGTAGTGGAATTAGGCTTGAAATGCCGAAAGTTGAATTTTTGGGAAGTTTAGCCGGGGGTTGACTTTTTAATATCGAGGTCGGAATCTGATTGTGGAAATTGGAATAGCTTCGTTATGTCATTTATGATTTGTGTGCAAAATTTGAAGTCATTCCGGATTGATTTGATGTATTTTGGCACAAGATATAGAATTTGAAAGTTAAAAATTCATTAGTCTTGAATTGGGGCATGATTCGTGGTTTAAGCGTTGTTTGATGTGATTCGAGGCTTCGACTAAGTTCGTATGATATTTTAGGACTTGTTGGTATATTTGGTTGAGGTTCCGAGGGGCTCGAGTGAGTTTCGGAGTGGTTTCGGACCATTTCTAGGCTATTTTTAGTTACTGGTTTTTGGACAGAGGTATGCATTGCGATCGCCGACAAATGGTCACGGTCGCGAAGAGCAATTTTGTTATTTGGGCACTGTGAATCGCGATCGCGGAAACCTTTACGCGATCGCGTAGAGAAAAATCCTGCTGCACTGACCCAATTTTGGAAGCTTATATCTCGCAATCTATAAGGAATTTGGAGCTAATCCAAAAATAAAAGTTATAGCCCTTGATGTCTCGTTTTCAGAACTGTAAACCATTTGTCATTTAGAGTTGTGTACAAAAGGTTGTGGTAGATACACTATAAGCTGTCCGGAAAGAGTTTGGAAATCTCCGTTGCACAGGGCTAACTTTGGAAGCTTATATCTAGAAACCTGTAAGAAATTGGGAGATGAGAAACATATGAAAATTATAGCCCTTGGTGTCTAGTTTTCATAAAGCTAAAGAAATTATAATTTGGAGTTTTGTACAAAATGTTATGGCCATTATACTAGAGGCTGTCTAGAAGAGCTGGGCATTTATTCTTCGCGATCGCGAAGCATTTTCCGCGATCGCGGAAGGCAAATTTTGGGCAGGAAATTTTTGTTCTTCGCGATCGCGAAGAGTAAATGACTGGACATATGATATATTTTGAGGTTTCGGCCATTTTAACATATTTGGAGCTATGGAGCTTGGATTGAAGCGATTTTTACCATATGGATTGGGGTAAGTGATTCTAACTTGGTTTTGGTTAAATTACATAAATCTATTATTATTATTTTCAACAAATTAGTATTTTGGGTTGAAAATATTAGAAAAATTCATAGACTTTAATTGAGGATTTTAAGGCCGAGTTGTGGTCGGATTTGAGTAATTTTGGTATGGTTGGACTCGTGGTTGAATGGGGGTTCAAATTTTGTGAGTTTTATCAGATTCCGAGATGTGGGCCCCACGGGTGATTTTTGAGCTAAAATTTGGATTTTTGAAAAATATTAATATTTTGATATGGAATTAATTCCTATAATTTTTGTGAGCTGAATCAAATTAATTGTGACTAGATTCGAGCCGTTTGGAAGTTGATACGTGCAGAATGGAATTTCTGGAGCATTGCTTATCTTGCTCGACATTGAATTTGGCTTGTTCGAGGTAAGTAACGATTATAAATCTAGTCCTGAGGGTATGAAACCCCGGATTTTGTATCATTCTACTATTTTTAGTGATGCACATGCTAGGTGACGGGCGTGTGGGCGTGCACTGTTGGGGATTTGTGACTTGGTCCGTCCCGTAGCAACTGTAAAGTTGCATACTTTGTTGAAACCATATGATACTCATATGTTTTAGAAAGAATTTCTGTAAATTGGGTTGAATGCCATGTTTGGGCCTTGCACCAATGCTGTTTGGACCTTTAGGGGCTGTTTCTTACCATCCTCTCATTGTTTTTGATTAAAAATCTATACTCAGTCATGTTTATACTTGTTTACCGCATAACTCAGTTTTCTGGGCCGAATGCCCTGTTTTATTGAAATGCCCGAGTGGCTTGAGAGGTTTATGACTGAGTGAGGCTGAAGGCCTGATTTGTGAGGATGAGTGTAGATAGGGGCTACCCGCCTGCAGCATACTTTATTATTATGGCACGTGAGTTGTCCGTGCAGCACGTGAATTGTCCGTGCAGATTATAGCGATTGGGCTGAAGGAGCCCCTCCGGAGTCTGTATACACCCCCCAGTGAGCGCAGGTACCTACTGAGTGCGAGTGTCGAGGGCCGAGTGCCGAGTGCTGAGTGATTGGGAGGCATAAGTGATTGTGATTTATGCCCGAGTGGCAAGAGTGATTGTGATTTATGCCCGAGTGGCACGAGTGACTGTGATGTTTGCCCGAGGGCTGTATATGAGTGATGTTCTGCCCGAGAGCTATTTATGATTTTTATCATTGAGTTGCATCGCATTGGCATGCACACATGACATACAGGCATAGAGATGTATTTTTCTTCATGCTGTACTGCATCACATCATTCATGATTTTTACACATTTTTGACATATGGGCATAGTGATGCATTTGTTTTTACATGGGTTATCCGAAAGGAAAATGAAACATCTATTTATTTTTGACAAGATTTTGGGAGGAATTTAATGTTTTCAAACTATTCACATTTTTGGCAACTCCGGCAAAAGGTTTGAGTTTTCACTGATGGATTTGAAAGGAAGAACTATTATATTGAAATCATGATTTGGCTGAGCATTTTATCTCTGAGTTACTTCTGGTATTATTTGCTTATTGTTGTTATGGACTGTTGTGGACTATTAGTTTTGGATCCGACCTTGGTGGAAGCTCGTCACTACTTTCAACCTACAGCTACGTTTGTTACTTACTCAGTATATGGGGTCGGTTGTACTGATACAACACTTCTGCACATTGCGTGCAGATGTTGGTTGTTGTTGTTGCTGTGCTCGATGGTTGCGGGACTTGAAGATGTACCTGCGTTCCTGTTGTAGCTGCCTTTTGTTCAAGGTAGCCTTAGATTTTTAAAAGCTCTGTTTATGTATTATTCAAACAGACTATGTATTTATTTTATTTCCACTTTGTATACTCTATTCTTAGAAGCTCATGATTTGTACTACCAGTTCTTGGGGGATGTATAAGATTAAGATGTTTATTCACTTAAATTACTTTAATAATTGTTATTGGAATTGGATAATTGAAAGTTGGCTTACCTAGCGGGTTGGGTTAGGTGCCATCACGACCAGTTGGATTTTGGGTTGTGACAAGGTGGTATCAGAGCACTAGGTTCATAGGTTCTACAAATCATGAGCAAGTGTCTAGTAGAGTCTTGCGGATCGGTATGATGACGTCCATACTTATCTTCGATAGGCTACAGGGCATTTAGGATATATACTTCCCATCTTTCTTTCCTTATCGTGCGAGATTGATTCAGCTTGAGACATAACTCTTTGAATTTCTTCCACGTATTCGTATGCGCACATGAGCGCTCAGTATCAGTTGTGCATCGCCGGCTTGTGATTCTATGAACGAGGTTCGAGGTGAGTATTTTGTGTTTTGGTGATGGGCCAGTCTGGAGGACTTGAGGCCAGGTTTAGACCGTAGCTTAGGCTCGGTAGCTTCAGTTGTAACCTGTACATTTGGACTCATATGTCCGGTAATATCCCTATGAGTGGAATTTGTGGCTCGATGAGCGGCGGAATGGCTTTGTGATAGTATGATATAAATTCGGGATGTGTTAAGACAATTTGAACATAACGAGAAGTGTTTTCCTTGAAATGTAAAGGAAAAGGCCATTGGGTGCTTGATTTTCAATTTGATGCGACGTACAGTCTCGAGTGTAAATGTTTTGAAAGATCTTTCACGTGTTTAAAATTATGGGACAAATTAAACTCTCAGGTCTGGTTAACGAGTTTGGACTCAAAAAGATTTAGTGATTGTGTAGAAATTGTGGCTGCGAAAAGATATAACAATGTGCCAATTTGAGACTAGGGAGGTGGGTTATCTCCTGGAGAGTAATCTACGTAAGTGTATTCCTTGTAATATGAGTGGAGGGTTTCTTTTCTGCCAGTGGGGCGTATGTGTGGAGAGTTGAATTTGAATCTGGCTGAGAAAGTTGACTTGAGTGTCAAGAGAAGGATTGCGAGCTTAGTGGATGATTCGGGGTATTTTTATGGTTGGCATTGTATGAGCTTGAGAAGAATTTTTCGTTAAACTGACAGAAGTATTAGGGCAGTAGTAGAGTATGGATATTGTGAGTTATGGAGTGATTAAATTTATGGCTTTGAGCCAAGTGGGGGAGCCTACTGCAGATGGCTTAATTTCATGGTTATATATTAAATTTTAATTTTGGTCTGAGGCATACTTATGGGTTAGCTATGACTTGCAGAAGTTGAGATCGAGGATGACTCGAATAAGGAAATTTCTGGTTAAGAATTATATTGCACGTATAAGTAAAGGAAATTCACAGGATGAGTGAGTTGTTATTGGTGAATGATGTAGTGTGCACGGAGTATGAATTTGATATGCGGTGTTAAAATAGAATTACTTCTTTGAGTGTTGTGGTGCTAATGGGGCACGTGTCTTCTGGCCCATTTGGGCGGTGCAATTAGATTTGAGAAAAGTGGGTGACTCCCGAGAAAAAAGATTCCAGTGGGTTTGAGAATTATATGTAATAATTGAGAATGTTTTCGGACTTGTGTATGGATAAAATTCGAGATTTGCGTTTGATGGTGCCTAGACTTGCGAAAATTCTATATGACTAAGGATTCTACATTTTTGTATAAGGAAGGTAAGAAGAACAATTTTAAATTCACATAAGGTATTCTCAGAATGAGTGTTATAGTTGTGGTATTTTTGAAGTTGCTTAAGAAAAATACAGTTGCTTATGGGCTGTAGGGCATTGTGGTTCTATGATAAGGTTTGTAGGGTGAGCTGTGATTAAATATAGTGGTATTTTAGCAAGAAGAAGTATCAATCTGAAGATATATTCGGAAGGGACTCGGAGAAAAATAGGACAACTAGGTAGTAGGTTGGATCAGTATGGTAATGGATAAGATCGGTTCTTTAGGTGCATATGGTGTGGGGGTTTTCTATAGGTGCTTTGTGGCAATACACATGGACTTGGCGACCTGCGTGGCTTGGTCGAGTTAGAGGAATTTAGTTTTAAGGGCTTGATTATGTGCAAATGGATTCCAAAGTATTCTTGATGGTTTCTACCAGTGTGGAGAACGTGTTGTGTATTGTGATTTTCTCCTGGAAAGAAGCAAGAGAAAGGCTTCTAACTAAAATGGTATGTAAATTATTGGTGACTCAAAGTTGATAATAAGATTCTTGTGCTTTTCACATGATGGCAATATAGATGTTATGTGTTGTACGAAAGCTAGATTTTCATGTACAAGGTGGCAGTACAGTCTTGAAGAGAAGGTAACGAATGTTGGACAACATGGACGGTTTCAAATAACTAGATGAATACTATTACTACTTGATGTTGTATGAGAAAGGGGAGGACTTCAGAAGGTGCATTGTATTTTTACTTACGGATGTATAAATTAGTATTGTGGTACTCACATGGTTGATAGACTGCTGATATTCAAATTTTGTCAATTTGCCCGGAAGAACTTTTAAAGTATTTCTCGTGGGATGATCGTGTATGAGAGAAGTGTTAGGCATTCGGGCGGTGGAGATGGAATCAAATATGGTGATTCGCGTGTTCTATGGATTCGGAGATTAGGAGTTCCCAGGAGCAGATTGTTTCATGGTTGTGGACTGTGAAGTTGTGGCCGGAGCTAGCCAGGTGATAGAATGTGTTATGATTCAGTCATTATGGATTTTCGGAAGAATTTTTATCTATTTGTGGGTAACCCGAGTTAATTTGGGGGTCCATAGGTAGGCCCAATTAAGATGTGTATTCTACACCGAGCCAGAATAGTTGGCTCCATACTGCTATTATTGAGGGATGTGTCATTTGGTTGATGTTGAACTTATTCATGTTCTCAAATGATATGTGAGTTACTCCTTTATTCTACGAGGAGTTGTGATTCATTGGTTATGTGCACAAATGGTGCGGTTCTATTTGAGCTCTATAGTGGAAGTTGAGCGTGATGAGTATTTGGGTATTGCATGATCGATTGCGTAATGGTTATGTTCTTTCAGGTTTTTGTGTGGCATTTTTTTTGTCATTTGCCTCTCCGTGGTAATTGATTCGGAGCATGGTGGCTCAGAGTATATAATATGAACCTCGTGTTAAAATCGAGTGATGGTTCTACGGTGTGTGATGAATTTTCAGCGTTTCGTTGTGGAGGTACTTGTTAATCTGGAGGGGCAGTTCTCTCATTTGAGTCATTTTTTCCATGACTAGGTATATTTGAATTGTTGTGTATTGGTGCACGGATGGCACGAGTTGTGGCTCTGAGTTATATTGGTGAGGCATGTCTATGGAACAATTGTGTTTAGTAATATAAGGTCATTGGACCTAGAATGGGTACTATCAGGTTTGATTTCGGTATATTCGGGAGTATAATATTGAAAGTCAGCTCAGAAAGGGATTATGGTTCTGGTTGGGGCGATAGGGCTCCGTGACTTGTTGATCTGGTAAGTGGTCATGAAATTTCGCGTGTTTCTTTATTATCAACAGTGTATGAAGGCTTTGGGATGAGTTTTGGTTCAATATGGGTTTAATACTAGTATGCGGTTGGTTTTGGAGAGTCACTGCAATCAGGAATGGTGCTACGAGCATGCGAGTTGTGTAATATGTTGGTTGATTATATCCGTGGTTATAGTTATAGCTCGATGCAACTTGTTCGAATTTATACGGTGTATAAATGTAAGACTTGTGTCTTGAAAGAAATTCTAAAGGTTGGAAATTAAATTCCAAGGTTTATGGGTTAGAGTTAAATTAATGAATTCAGTTGGATTGTGTTGTCAAGCCTATATGGAATAGGGTCACGCGGGTTCACCTTCGGGTACGTGTGTGGTAAGATGGAACAGTGGTTTGATGGCTTGGAAACAACTCTTGGCACGTTCGAGGACGAACGTATGTTTAAGTAGGGGAGAATGTAACGACTCGGCCGGTCGTTTTGAGTATTACAACCCAGTTTCCCCATTTACTTCTCAATTTGGGCTTTACAGTTGTTGTGTGACTTGCCGGGGCAATTGGTTCGGGTCCGGTGAGGTTTTGAAATGAATTGGAACACTTAGTTCCAAGGTTTAAATCTTAAGTTAAAATAGTGATTGGATGTCAACTTATGTGTAAACGGCCTTGGAATTTAATTCTGATGATTCCAATAGCTCCGTATGGTGATTTTGGACTTAGGAGCGTGTTCGGCAAATTATTTGGAGGTCCGTACTGGAATTAGGCTTGAAATGCCAAAAGTTGAATTTTTGAGAAGTTTGACCGGGGGGTTGACTTTTTGATATCGAGGTCGGAATCTGATTCTGGAAATTGGAATAGCTTCGTTATGTCATTTATGACTTGTGTGAAAAATTTGAAGTCATTCCGAATTGATTTGATGTATTTCGGCACAAGATATAGAATTTGAAAGTTCAAAGTTCATTAGGCTTGAATTGGGGCATGATTCGTGGTTTTAGCATTGTTTGATGTGATTCGAGACTTCGACTAAGTTCGTATGATGTTTTAGGACTTGTTGGCATATTTAGTTGAGGTCCCGAGTGGCTCGGGTGAGTTTCGGGGTGGTTTCTGACTATTTCTAGGCCATTCTTAGTTGCTGGTTTTTTGCCACAGAGGTATGCATCACGATCGCGGGAAAATGCTCGCGATCGCGAAGAGCAATTTTGCTGTTTGGGCACTGTGAATCGCGATCGCGGAAGCCTTTTCGCGATCGCATAGAGAAAAATTATGCTGCACTGACCCGACTTTGGAAGCTTATATCTCGCAATCTATAAGGAATTTGAAGATGATCTAAAAATAAAAGTTTTAGCCTTGATGTCTAATTTGCAGAAATGTAAACCATTTGTCATTTGGGGTTGTGTACAAAAGGTTATGGTAGATACACTATAGGCTGTTCGGGAAGAGTTTGGAAATCTCCGTTGCACAAGGCTGATTTTGGAAGCTTATATCTAGAAATCTGTAAGGAATTGGGAGATCAAAAACAAATGAAAGTTCTAGCCCTTGGTGTCTAGTTTTCAAAAAGCTAAACCAATTGCAATTTGGAATTTTGTACAAAAAGTTATGACCATTATACTAGAGGTTATCTGGAAGAGGTGAGCATTTGTTCTTCGCGATCGCGAAGCATTTTCCGCGATCGCGGAAGGCAAATTTTGGGCTGGAAATTTTTGTTCTTCACGATCGCGAAGCATTTTCCGCAATCGCGAAGAGTAAATGACTGGACAGAAGATATATTTTGAGGTTTCTGCCATTTTAATACATTTGGAGCTATGGAGCTCGAATTGAAGCCATTTTCACCATATGGATTGGGGTAAGTGATTCTAACTCGATTTTGGTTAAATTACACGAATCTATTATTATTTTTTTCAACAAATTAGTGTTTTGGGTTGAAAATAGTAGAAAAATTCATAGATTTTAATTGAGGATTTGAAGGTCGAGTTGTGATGGGATTTGAGTAATTTTGGTATGGTTGGACTCGTGGTTGAATGGGGGTTCGAATTTTGTGAGTTTTATCGGATTCCGAGACGTGGGCCCCACGGATAATTTTTGAGCTAAATTTTGGATTTTTGGAAAATATTAATATTTTGATATGGAATTAATTTCTATGATTTTTGTGAGCTGAATCAAATTAATTGTGACTAGATTCGAGCCGTTTGGAAATTGATATGCGCAGAATGGAATTTCTGGAGCATTGCTTAGCTTGCTCGACATTGGATTTGGCTTGTTCGAGGTAAGTAACGATTGTAAATCTAGTCCTGAGGGTATGAAACCCCGGATTTTGTATCATTATACTATTTTTAGTGACGCACATACTAGGTGACGGGCGTGTGGGCGTGCACTGTTGGGGATTTGTGACTTGGTCCGTCCCGTAGCAACTGTAAAGTTGCATACTTTGTTGAAACCATATGATACTTATATGTTTTAGAAAGAATTTCTATAAATTGGGTTGAATGCCATGTTTGGGCCTTGCGCCAATGCTGTTTGGACCCTTGGGGGCTATTTCTTACCATCCTCTCATTGTTTTCGATTGAAAATTTATACTCAATCATGTTTATACTTATTTACCTCATAACTCAGTTTTATGACTCTATTTTGATGCATATAAATGTTTTGGGCCGAATGCCCTATTTTATTGAAATACCCGAGTGGCTTGAGAGGTTTATGATTGAGTGAGGCCGGGGGCCTGATTTGTGAGGATGAGTGTGGATCGGGGCTGCCCGCCTGCAACATACTTTATTATTATGGCACGTGAGTTGTCCGTGCAGCACGTGAGTTGTCCGTGCAGATTATAGCGATTGGGCTGAAGGAGCCCCTCCGGAGTCTGTATACACCCCCAGTGAGCGCAGGTACCTACTGAGTGCGAGTGCCGAGGGCCGAGTGCTGAGTGACTGGGAAGCATGAGTGATTGTGAGGTATGCCCGAGTGGCAAAAGTGATTGTGAGGTATGCCCGAATGGCACGAGTGACTGTGAGGTTTGCCCGAGGGGCTGTATATGAGTGATGTTCTGCCCGAGGGGCTGTTTATGATTTTTATCATTGAGTTGTATCGCATTGGCATGCACACATGACATACATGCATAGAGATGTATTTTTTTCTCATGATGTACTGCATCACATCATTCATGATTTTTACACATTTTTGACAGATGGGCATAGTGATGCATTTGTTTTTACACGGGTTATCCGGAAGGAAAATGAAACATCTATTTATTTTTGACAAGATTTTGGGAGGAATTTAATGATTTCAAACTATTTATATTTTTGGCAAGTCCGGCAAAAGATTTGAGTTTTCACTGATGGATTTGAAAGGAAGAACTATTATTTTGAAATCATGATTTGGCTAAGCATTTTATCTCTGAGTTATTTCTCGTATTATTTGCTTATTATTGTTATGGACTGTTGTAGACTATTGGTTTTGGACCCGACATTGGTGGAAGCTCGTCACTACTTTCAACCTACGGCTAGGTTTGTTACTTACTCAGTACATGGGGTCGGTTGTACTGATACTACATTTCTGCACATTGCGTGCAGATGTTGGTTGTTGTTGTTGCTGTGCTCGATGGTTGCGGGACTTGAAGATGTACCTGCGTTCCTGTTGTAGCTGCCTTTTGTTCAGGGTAGCCTAGATTTATAAAAACTCTGTTTATGTATTATTCAAACAGACTATGTATTTATTTTATTTCCGCTTTGTATACTCTATTCTTAGAAGTTCATGATTTGTACTACCAATTTTTGGGGGATGTATAAGATTAAGATGTTTATTCACTTAAATTACTTTAATAATTGTTATTGGAATTGGATAATTGAAAGTTGGCTTACCTAGAGGGTTGGGTTAGGTGCCATCACGACTAGTTGGATTTTGGGTCGTGACACAAATTCCCATTTACAGGAATTTCTCCTCAAGCCCACTATAGACATCGAAATTTTACTACATTAAGATTTGGGCTAGATTATTATGTTGGGCGCCTGTAACTCGAGTCCATTTATGTTCATGGAGATCAAATAATCCAGAGAAATTTGCACCATCCTACGTTCGAGAATATTCTGATCCAGCCCTTGAATCACGGGGAACAATTTGGAGGAAGAATCAATGGATAAACAGAGCTGTAAACCACAATATTTTATCAATAAAAAAAAATTCTTTATACTTGTTTGTGATTGCAGTTTTATTTTTCTGCACAATTTTAAGAGAAAATAGTATGGGCTAGCCAGTTTTCGGACTGGTAATTGAAAAATAGCAAGCGTTTGCAAAGTCATTAAAAAATAACCATTATTTTACTACAACACGGAAAGTACTAACATAATATACTGGAGATTGGTGCATCTGTGTATGAACTTCCAGCGTATTATGTTGGAACTCCATCACACAGAAAGTTCCAGCATAATATACTGGAGATTGGAGCACATGTGTATGAACTTCCAGCAAATTATGATGGACTAGTATATTATGCTGGAACTCCAATATATTATGTTGGAAGTTCACATGTAAAAAATTCAAACTCCAGTATATTATGCTGGAATATATTCCAGATTTTGAACAATATTTTCGTTCAAATTTATCTTTACATGAAAAGTGACTAAATTTCGATTACTAGAGTGTTCAAATGAAGATGGGGTGCAACTCATTAACTATATAACAAATCACATACATGGTGAAACTCACAAAAGGAAAAATTGAGGTCGGCATGTTACATTCTCTTCCACTTTAGAATATTTGTCCTTGAAATGTGAAAAAGGGATCCATACCTTGGAAACGAGGCAATTGTTATTGAAATAATTTTAACATATCATCTAACTGATGGAGAAGGATGTTGCTCCACCGCCATAGTGGGCAGTTGTAAAATTTGAATTGAAAGATTATTGAGGAGAAAAGTTATCGGCCCTAATAGAATTAGGATTGGTACGTACTTTTGAAATTCACAACAAATATTGCAACTGTATATTTTTACTCAATAATCTTCTACAAAGATTTTTATTGATGAATATACGTAAGACAATCGAACTTATATGAATTCGTACAGTCAGTGGAATATATCAAGATATACATTTAGGGTGTGAATTAGAATATTGACAGCTGGTTAATAAGTTACTATGTCTATATATGTGTGATTAAATCAATTAAGTTTTAGTAATTACAAGATCTAGTCTTTTATGTATTAGTAATTTCATTAGTAATTACAAAATCAATCAGGAGAAGCAAGTACTACACCATTCTGACTATGCCAGCACCGACGAGCTATAGCAAAACCCAGCCAGTTTTCCTTATCGATGGTCAAATCTGGAGAAATGGAGGACCAAAGAAAAATCAACTATAAGGTTGAATCTGATCTAAAATGTCGCGAAATCAAAGAATATAATACGGGATATCGGTAAATAAAATACAGAAAATATTTGTAGAATCATTTTCTTCTATTTAAATTATTATTGCTCACTAGAAAGCATATCCTTAGCAGGGATTCTACTCCTCCAAAACACATTTCCTTTCTCGTTGGAATTACTAATTAGTTTATTATTTATCTATCTTGGAGATGTATTAAATTAAAGTAAATAGCTTATGAAAGGAGGAGTCATAGTAGTGATATAAAATAACATTGTGTCATGGTGCAACAAGGTATATTTAACCGGTATTTTACTCGAAGTCATATCCTGCCATAAGAAATTTATATTTTTATTGCTTTATCTTCAAATAATGAAAAAGGTTAATTATCGCTAAAAACGAAATTATACCGAAATTTCCTTAATGAAACCACGTATAGAACTAGTACAAGTAAACTTGGAAGTTCTCGAGTAATAGTTTGAGTGGTCTATTTTCTAGGATCCGAACGGAGGGCTATTTGTGTAATTAATCCTTGTGAAAGATTATGTAATAGTACAAGAACAATATGTCATGAGTCATGATTTTAATACACACATAATAAATACTATTATTGGCACTGGTGATTTCAAAAAATGCACACGTATTCATTTGAAAAATACCATTATTAGCATCTCAAGATCAGATGAAAAGTTATTTGTTAAGAACACAATTTCCATAAAGCTTAAGGTTAGACGTTAGATTTTATTAAAATTTATTTCTCTCATCATCAAATTTATATTGTTTTATATAGAGAAAAAGGTTAAAAATGTAAAGATATGATACATACACCAACAACAGATAATGATGATTATCCTACATATAATATAGTTGATGTGTGGCCAAAATGCTATATTTTTAGTACATTACTCGCCTTACATGTTGTTAGTTTAGTGGTTAATTGTGCGACATTTGAACTAAATTATGTTGTTTTATGTGTAGGAGCATCGGAAGACAAAAACGAATGAAAGTTACACAAAAAGAGGACAAAAATGTAAGAAAATAGCACAAAAGCATCAAGTACCCAAACCGTGCTACAGACCAAGTAAAGCCAGCTCTATAGCCTGTCTTACCATGATACAGACCAGGTAACGCCAGCTCTATAGCCAGCTTGACCGCGCTACAGACCAGGCGTAGCCAGCTCTGTAGCCAGGCTGACCGCGCCATAAGCCTGGCCTCGCGAGGTTTATAGTCCGGTAATTAAAAGTTGTGAATTAAAAGACTCCGACCCGAATTTGGACTCAAGGACTTCAGGCCTAGCCTATAAATACTCCCTAAATATGTCTAAGAAGGGAGGACATTTTTTAGAGCAGATTAGACCTAAAGGGGAGACGTTTTTGGAGAGGGGATTCGACCCAAGGAGGCAAGAACACGCTAGGAACAAGGCGGAGAATTCTTCTACGAGTTTTTCAGGTCCTTCTTCCTATTTTCATTATTCGTTATGAATTCTAGTATTGTGGTTTTGCATACTATTATGAATAAGTAATTTGTTATCTAGGGTTTTGATGGAACCTTTTGTAGGATAAATTCTTGTGACGTTTTTATATAATTGAGCTGTTGGATTTCTCTACTTGTTCAACTACGTGTTTATTGTTGTTGATTGAATGGCCATTAATTGACTGTGCCTATTTAGTGTGTATATTGCGAGCACTGTTTTAAAAGGCGTTTTCGGGGCGAGCCCTGGGGCGAGGCGCACCAAAAACGTCCCGGGGCGATGGTGTGGGGCGAAAGTCTCAAGAGGTGTCGGGCATACGCCTGGTCGTTTGAGGCGAATTTTTTTAGTGAGGCGTAAGCCCCAGAGATTTTTTCAAATTAAAACAAAATTTGTTGAATAAGTCCTTCATATAATACCCAAATTTTCAAAATTCAGATTGGTAATTACTCAAAAGTTTTAAAAAGGAACTAAAATGTATTAAATTTAAAAGTCAAGACCTTTTTTATTGATTGAAGCCCCAATTTATGATCTTTTCCAATTCTTTATCTAGTCTGCTAACATCTCCCAAAAGCAACGAATATTCAATTCTTTTTTACAAATACAAAGAGAACTACATTCTCCTTCATAGCAGCAAGTTCAAAGTTCAAATTGAATGTTAGTCATCCTTTTTATTCCTCCATGTAGAAAACTTTATTCTTTTCGACTCAAATTACTTGAACTTCTAAGTAGTGTATAATATATTGTTTTGACTAGTTTTTTGTGGGGGTGAAGCACATATATATATATATATATATATATATATATATGAAGCACATCTATATATATATTTTTCACATATTTATAGTTTTCTTCATTTTTTATGCAATTTTACCTGTTTATAAATATTTACTGTAATTATATTATTTTATAAAATATTAAAAATTAAATATCTATGGGGCTTACGCCCCGTGCCTCGGGGCTTACGCCTCGCCGAGGCATATGAAAAACGCATCGCCTTACGCTCATGCCTTTTAAAACACTGATTGCGAGAGAGAGTATGCATTTAGGTATTTGTTGAATAACATCACTCCCAACGTATGTGAGAGATCAATACGAAGGGTTTAAAGGCGGGATTAGAGATAACGAAACCTTGGTGCGATCGTAGTGAGCAGTGAATTAGTGTCAGCTAGCGTAGTTCGAGAGAATACGTCTAGTAAATTGTGGTAGTTGCTCGAGAGAGAGAGAGAGAGAGAGCTACGACACCCAAAGTACTTACGATCGGTAGAGAATACTTAGGTGAAATTATAGAAGACGTAGCGGGAAGGATTCCGATAATTGGGGAAATTATAACTCTAGACCTCCTTAATCTTTTCTCCAATCCTTAATATCTTTAGTTGTTAATCTACTACTTTAATTCGTTAGTTAATTAGATATAATAATCTTAATATTTATAATTTAGGAATTGTTCAAACTTATCTTCTTAGTGATAGTGAACAATTGTAGCTAAACCTTAGTTCTCTGTGGGATTCGACTCCGGACTTTTAGACCGGATTATATTTGCAGCGACCGCTTATTCTTTTTAGGACTAGAGTTGGGCGTGACCAAAAGTTTACAAAAACGTCTCGTATTACCCTGGTTGGTTAACTCGATAAGTTGTTTGGATGCTGGATCATCTTTTTCCCAATAATATAAGTTGTTGCAAAAAAAAAAATGGCGGGAAACTAGTTAATTTGTTTTCAAGAAATCTTTCAAAAGGCATTTTCCATTGGTTGTGATTCTATTTTGCTACGCTGTCAAACTTTCTAACATCTTTCTTTTGTACCCATGTAAATTGAACTTACCTTTCTACTATAATTATCAGTAAAAGCTAGCTGCCAAACATTAAATTAAAGTTGTCGTCACACCATAATTATTAATAAAAGCTAGCTGCAAAACATTAATTAAATTAAATAAAAGGAACTTAGATATTGATTGAGATTACCCCATTTTCCCAATCTGGCAATCTGCAATTCTGATTTCTGCTCCCAAATAGCTTAGTGGAGGCTCTCTGGATCATTTCTAACTATAGTTGCACAATCCAAGTAGAGATATCATAATGTGACTTCTGCCCCTAAAAAAGTTACAGCAACAATAATAACTATACCTCAATGCCAAACAAGTTGAGATCTGCTATATGAATCATCACCATGTTAATTACTCCATATATACTCATCTCCGGCCAATATTATACAAAATAAAAATAATAACAAAAATAAAAATAAAAAGTACTCGAAGTTCTTTGCATTTTCTAGCGACGCCTGCTCCTAAAAAAGTTAGTGTTGCAGAAATCTGTCAGCTAAAGAAAGTATAGCCCATACTTAACACCGTTCACATTTTTAACCTCAAGAAACGTTCCACCCAGGAAAACAAGCAAATTGACTCAGCTACTTAGTCAGATGATACTTCTGAAAGTTGCATTGTCTTCTCTGATGTATTCTCGTGCCTTGCTTGACCTTCAAGCTTTGATGGATTAGCAATTGCCTCTGATATGGCCTTTGGTAGCCAAAATCCAGGTCTTTCAATGGAGGCTGCACGATCAAGTACCAATGGTTCCCGCAATGTGATCTGAATGCCATCATACGTCCACAACATTAAATCTGCTTCACCTTTCAAACCCAGGGAGAACCATCCTAAGCCAGCGACCGCAATATCTATGCTGTTGACATCCCAGCTTATTCCGGATGCTTTTACTTCCTGCTTTTGCCATTGTCCCAATTCAGAAACTCGCTCCATGGAAATGGGAGGCTGTAGGATAAAAAAGCAGAACAATTAGAGAAACTGTGTTCCTTACAATCATCCTTTTTCTTTTAAGCTTGAGCAAATTGAAACCATCTTAGAGGAAATTCTCAAAAAAAAAAAAAGGAATAAAAAGGGCATCTCGATGTACAAAGCATCCCGCATTCTCGCAGAGTCGGGGAAGGGCTACAACCCAAGGGGTGTGACTTAGGCAGCCTATCCTGATGTAAGAATCAGTGGCTGATTCTACGGCTCGAACCCGTGACCTATAGGTCACACAGAGACAACTTTACCGTTAGTCCAAAGCTCCCCTTTAAATTCTCAAAAAGAGAATATCTTATATTACGTAATCCCCAATGATAAACCAGGTTTATGTGTGACGCCGAATAATCGATGGTGGGCATAAATTATATAGTGTCTAGATTTGATTGATGAGACGCGGGGTGGTGTTAACGAGAGGCTAGAGGTCTGGAGACATACCCTTGAGTCTAAAGGTTTCAAGTTGAGCAGGACCAAGACAGAATACTTAGAGTGCAAGTTGAGTGGCGTTACCCAGGAAACGGACGTGGATGTGAGGCTTGATACTCAAGTTATTCCTAGGAGAGACAGTTTTAAGTATCTAGGATCTGTGATTCAAAGTGATGGGGAGATTGATTAGGATGTCACACATCGTATCGGAACTGGGTGGATGAAGTGGAGACTCGCTTTAGGTGTCTTATGCGATAAGAATGTGCCATTGAGACTTAAAGGTAAGTTCTACAAAGTAGTAGTTAGACTGACTATGTTATATGGGGCAGAGTGTTGGCCAGTCCAGAAGATAAAAGTTGCTGAAATGAGGATGTTAAGATGGATGTGTGGGCATACTAGGTTAGATAGAATTAAGAACAAAGTTATTAGGGACAAGGTGGGAGTGGCCCCCGTGGAGGATAAGATGCGAGAGGCGAGGCTTCGATGGTTCGAGCATGTTAAAAGGAGAAGCACAGATGCCCCAGTCAGGAGGTGTAAGAGGTTGTCCTTGGGGGGTCAGAGGAGGGATAGAGATAGGCCAAAGAAGTCTTGGGGGATGTGATCAGGTGGGACATGGCGCAGCTTGAGCTAACCGAGGACATGACCCTTGATAGGAGGGTGTAGAGGTTGAGGATTAGGGTAGAATATTAGTAGGCAGTGGAGTGTTTCCCCATGTCTTCTTGTTTCAGTAGTATTAGTGTTAGTATGGTATTATTTTACCCTTAGATGGTTATTACTGCATATCTTGTATTGTATTACTTGTTATCAGTACTTCTTTCATCTTGTATCTTGCTACCTTAGTCGCAGTTTTCTAAATATCTTGTACTGTTATTACTTGATATCAATGCTTCTTTCTTCTTTTCTCTAGCTAAGAGTCTATCGGAAACAGCCTCTCTGTCCGTCCAGGATAGGGGTAAGGCTGCGTACATACAACCCTTCCCAGACCCCACTTGTGGGAATACACAAGTTCGTTGTTGTTGTTATTTGAAAGGTGAAAGATAGGAGCAGAAGATGGTGAAAACGAGCACCGGAGAGCGTTGTACAAACACAACTCATTAGATATACTTAAAGATGCAAGTTGCCAAGCTTCCTGGAGCAAATTTTCCTTTGGATATTAACATGGAAAACATACACGGAAAGAACAAAAACCGGCAAGAATTGGAGTATTACCTGCAATCTCACTCCGGCATGATTGTTCTTAAGCTCATCAGCATTTTCTGTCTTTCCGAGATGTAGAGAGACGCTTGGTGATGCCCAGACAGTGACATAGATTGTTTGTACTGAGGCATGAACTAGATCCAATCTAACTAAACCCCCAATATGTACAGTCTGCCCTTGCTGCAAAAAGATTGCACAAAATACATTTTAGAGTCCAAATATCTTTTGATCTCAGGAAAAAAATTGTGTTGCAGTCACATATATCTTTTTGACAGGTAAGACAATTTTATTAATTATGTCATTACCAAGGAGGTACTGATAAGTAAAAAATATCATACCCTTATCCCAGCACGTTAAATGTATAAGCATGTACACTTTACAAGAGAAATGTTTTCTACTTTACTTTCAAAACATCTATGATTCCTTTCAAGCCAAACTATCCAAAAAAAATGCATAAAGGAGTAGTATTCCATAACTTTCTTCTGATTTCCTTGCTCATCTTGCACCCCTGCAAAGTAGCTAAAGCTTGTTTCCCACTCCCTGGCATCACCAAATGGACACCATATATGTTCAAAATCACAGTCCATATCTGGCTAGTGAACTTGCAACGTAAAAGCAGCTGTCTTTCAGTTTTTGTTTCTTCTTCACATAAAAGCACCTGCTGCATAAATAAAAACCTCTTTTTTGTAGCTTATCTTGTATGAGACATGCCTCATGTGTTGCAATCCACCAAAAGCTAGCCACTTTTTGTGGGAGCTTTTGTTTTCCACAGCTTCTACCAAGGCTCCTTCTCCAAATCATTGGTCCCCTATCTTTTGCAAAAGTATGGTAACAGGACTTACAGTGAACCGACCATTATTCTTCCCTTTCCACCATATAGAATCCTTCTGATTTTCAACTTTAATTTGGTTTAAAATATGTAAAAGGTGTGTAACCTTTCTATTTCCCAGTCATTATAATTTCTTCTAAAATATTCTAGCTTCCAACCATCAGTGAACCAGCTTTGGCCAATAGTGCTTTCTTTCTCAGTTACCAGATTGAACATATCCGGGAACACATCCTTAAGATTCCCATTATCCAGCTACTTATCTTCCCAAAGTCTGATACTTGCACCATCTCCTATCTTCAATTTAATTCTATCCAGAAATTGGTCCTATAAACTTCGCATTTGTCTTCAGAGGGCCACTCCATATGAGTTACTCACAGGTTTGGTGCACCAATAGTTCTCCAATCCATACTTGGAAGTGATAACTTTTTCCCAAAGATTCTCTTTTCCATCATTGAATCTCCAATGTCATTTGAACAAAAGACTTTTATTATGAAGTCTCAAATTCTTTAGCCCCAAACCACCATCCTCCTTATTCTTCAACACAGTACTCCATTTAATCGGATGCATTTTTTTCTTATCATGACATCCTTCCCATAAATAATTGCTCCGAATTCTGTCAACTGTGTTTCAGTCACATATCTCCTTACCTGCAATATAAAACTAAAAGAGCTACTAAAGACTGAGGGATGAATAAAAGGAGCCATCTGAATCCCAAACTATTCGATTAGGGGTCAGTTTACAAAGATTTATCGTCACTTTGTCAAATTGCTCTCCTTTTCTAAGTTCATAGCCCTTGCGGTAGCTTCATCAATATTACCTACCAAATAAAAGGCATGTACCTATTCCTAGAGCAAAGATTCTATCTTCATTTGTCACATCAAAATTTCATGTGTTGAAAGACTATACTTCCTCCGTTCCACTTTATGTGAACCTATTTCCTTTTTGGTCCATTCCAAAAAGAATGACCCCTTTCTAAATTTGGAAACAATTTAGCTTAAACTTCCAATTCTACCCTTAACGAGAAGCTTTTATAACCACACAATACTCTGGACCCCTTTTTGACTTGTTTAGGACCACAAATTGCAAAAGTCTTCATTTTTTCTTAAACTCCGTGCCCAGTCAAACAGGTTCACATAAATTGGAACGGAGGGAGTATATAACAACTATTGCCAAAATAGGCACATCAGCAAAGAAAGAAAAAGGGTATGAAATTTCAAGGTAGAGGCACCGCATCACAGGAAGTAAAGTGAAGTAAACCTTCAGTTAAGAGGCAACTACAAACTACTCCCTCTTTATCTTCTCCAGGTTACTTCGGTGGTGGAACCAGATTCCTAGGGAGAACCTCAATGTTGTTAGCTAAGTTGTTTCACCTATTGTTTCAAGACCCAAGAGGCAGTAAACTCGGATGTAAGAAACACAGAATACATTAACCCTGTCGACCATTATCATACACAATAATGCTATTAGTAACAGGTGCCAAACTATTAAATTGACACACTTTTTACACTTGACCCTTTACTCCAGAAAAGAAGATTCAGTAGACAAGTAAGAAATTCATAGGGAGGAGGAAAAGATGTTCTCCGGTGGAAAAGAGAAAATGAATACATCAGTCTTTTAATGGAATTCCCCCGATAGAATTCAGATTAAGAGCCTGAAAATTAACAGTCACCAAACAAATTCAGGGAGTGGCCAAAATCAGAGAAACACTTTTCTAGCTAATTGCACCAAAGTATAGGCAAATAGAATATTTTCAAATATGCTTTCCTTTCTTTGACAGACCTGTTAAAATTTTGAATAAAGTAATTATTTAAATTTTGCGAGGATATGCATTATTCACCAATTACGATGTATAAGCAAGTCCAGAAAAGGTACGAATAGTAAATTTTATATGCTGAATTTCTATAGTATTGAAGGAAAACTTAATGGGTCATGGGAAGATCAGAATGTGCAGTAGTGCTTAACTGCAACATATGTAGAGATATCCATACCTATTCATAAAGTTCAAGTAATTAATATATGGTCAGTAACCGTAAGGTTCAAACAAGTACATCCTTAAGCAGTTTATCATTAAAGAGATTGTATGATGGGCTGTAAAACAATAAAGTAAATAAGAGAGACTAGCTTACCTTAATTCTATAAGTTCGAGGTTGTAGCTCTTTTCGTATCTCGACCATTTTCTGCTCCTCCCTATTCAATCGCATGGACATAAGATATGGATGTAGGAGGCCAGGAGTGTCATACATCTTTGCCTTGGCTGACAATATTCCTCCAATCCTCAGGATTCCTAGAGTAGTTCCAGGTACAGCAGCTTCTGTAAGCTTTGTAGCTTTTACTCCTTCCTTTTTAGCAAAAGCATTGATTAATGTAGACTTTCCTGCATTTTGGGCCCCAATAACCCACACATTTCCTCGAGGACCAGCCAAATCTTTAACAAATGCCAGCAAATTTCTAACACCTAAATCTTTACGGGAACTTACCATGTAAACTCCACTGAGCTTAGGTGCTCCATTAGCTTTAGCACGGTGTCGAACCCACTTATCCAAACGCGCAGGGGAAACTTGAGAAGGGAGAAGGTCAACCTTGGTAGCCACAAGAACAAGCTTTGGCAACTTTTTACTTTGTTTCAATCCATCCTTGCTTAGCTCTAATGCCTTAAACAAAGATTTAGCAGCCCGTTTCGGAAAAGATCCATCAAAATCAACGCAATCAACCACCATAACCACAACCGTGGCATCAGCATTGCCAGTGGGTCTCATCAACCTAGTCGTAATCAACTGGTCAAAATCGAAGTCAGGTATTAGGTTCTCGGCCATCTCATTTTTCACTTGTCCATAGTTCCTCAAGGAATGGCATCGAGCACAAACCGTGACCTCCTCCTCTTTCTCTCCCCTAGCAGCTTCTCTCGCCATCCTTTTCTTCTCCGCTTTCGAGACCCTTTTCTTCTTTCCTTTCTCAAGAACCTCCTCTGTAATGTTGCCATAACCTAACCCTGCTGGCATAAAACCATCTAGCTCTTTCAAGTCATCGCCTTCTTCTTCCAACTCTGAATCCCAATCATCAAATCCATCTTCACTCCCCGAGCCCATTTCGTCACCTTCACTTTCTTCCAGTTTCCCCTCAATACAATCCCCAAACTCCTCCTCCTCTTCTTTAACCCCACCATCACCAATAACATCCTCATTATCCAAAAAATCATCTACATCTTCCCCACCAAAGATATCTATTTTGCTATCTTCAACCTTCCTTTTCTTGAAATAACCAGGAAGATTTGGGTCATCATCTTGCATAAAGATTCCACAACCAGGGCATATATTGTCCTCATTGTTCCTCCCTTGACTCAATAAGAGCTTAAGGTTACTGTCTTTTCTTGAAAAACTACTACTTCTGTCACTTCTCCTTTTTGATTGAGTTTGAGTGGCCTTTATTGCAGATAAAACCATTGGGTAAGGAATTATTTTTTGCCGGCATCCTTCTTTCTTGTTGGTTAAACCTGTTTAAATAAGTTCATAGAGGGAAAATGTTCATTATGTTTGTTGCCCTCGTTTGTTACTTCATTGAATATATGTAAAATGATTGCATAAAAAAGGACAGTCCGGTACAGTAAGATGGTTCGAACTCGTGACCTCCTGATCACATATGAGCAACTTTTCCAGTTACGTCAAGGCTCCCCTTCAATGGTTGCATACTAGAAAAGAATTGAAAGGGGAAATTGGATAATACCTGTAAAATGGAATTGGGGTACCAAGAAATTATTCTTTGTTTCAAAGGTGGAACAGCTTAAAGATAAATAAGAAGAAGAGGTAGCTGCTGCTGTTGAAGTTGAAAGCAGTAGCGCCATGGCTGTGCAAATATTATATGCCTTTCTCCTGCAACTAAAGTATCATGACCACCATATCCGAGAAGTAGAGAGAACGCAGTGCAGTGTGTTTTTTAGAGTAGGGAACGGTTCGGGTTAGTTATGGATCGGTGCAGGATGCGGATCGGTGCAGGATCGGGCGAGTATGCCGGGTTCGAACTAGGAAATTAACACAAAATGACCAAACTTTGCAGAATTTTGAGCTTTATTGGAATGAAAGTCGGGACATTTACGTCATTATAATAATTCGAAACAAAGTTGTGAATACAGTCAATACACACAAGCAAGAAATTTGCTAGGAATGTCCAAGGGCGTTTAATATTTAATATACATTTTTAAAAGTAGTTATTGTATAATTTATTTAATATACATTTTTAAAAGTAGTTATTGTATAATTGTGGGGCAAAGAATATTCAACTGATCACTTTTTATCGGGTGAAAAAATTATTTGCACTGGATATCTATACAATATCATGTGTTTGCATACATGTATTTCTTATTTAACTATGGTTAATTAATATTGTATAGGTCAAAATCTACCCTACAATATTTAAGACAAGATAACGCTAAAGGGAGAGTCTTCAAGCCGTCATCAGTCGAGGTCGACCAGAAAGCAGCGAGGTTCGTGGTTGAGATGTCAACAAGGGTCGAGGTCGAGCACCGTTGGCAAAGCTGTAACGGCTAGTTTTCGAAATAGGGTATTAAAGAGAATATTGTAGTGGATATTCTCTACACTTGTACTATTAGGGTTTGTTAAGAAAATGTCTCATATAAATAGAAAAAGTGACAAGGGTGGAAGGCATGTGACATTCATTACTTGACAAGAACAAACTTTTGATTGAATATTCTTTCTCTCTCTTACAAAGATACAAACATTACATTTTCATCTAGATTCTTCCATCAAATCCGAAAATAATCCGAAAATACACCCTTCCATCAAATCCGAAAATAATTCGAACATTCTGGGATTTGTCTATCATGCATCATTGTCAGGAGGGATAATCATCTAGCTCATACTTTATTGGGTGAATCACTCCTTCTATTTATTTAAACGTCATTTATTATTATTCATTGCTAGTTATTGTTGCATTGTTGCTCATACTTTTTGGAATAATTAATGCATATTGTTGTCGATCCTCCATCATATCTGACTAACATTAGTCACTTTTCCGGAAATAACATCTAGAGATATTATTACTAACTAAGCTTAACCCATTATTATATAAATTAAACTGTTTAAACCGAAAGTTATACTTTTTGGTCAAACAATTTGGCGTCGTCTGTGGGGATTTCTTAGTTAAGCTTTTAGTTTCTTCTAGATCTACAGCCAACACGAGCCTCTAACGTAAAAAATAAAAAAAATTTAAAAAAAATTTAAAAAAAAAGAGAGAGAGAGAGAGAGAGAAGAGAAAGCAAAAAAACAAGATCTCATTTCTTTGTACGTACAAAATCCTAACATGGTAAGTAACCGAGAAAAAAGGGCGAGATTAATCAATAACCTCCCAACTAACCTCATGAACGTAATCAACGAAAGCTGTGAAACGGCAGACGAAGGCGCAACGCCCAATGCCTCCCCTAGGGGAGATGGGTCATGCCTTCTCATTGCAGCATCATAAAGTCTCTTGGTAATGGAGTATCCACATCTGTGGGGGAGGAGACGCCCCCGACTGTAAAAAAAAAAAAGCTCCTCGAAGCGTGGCTAACCGATACGCTAACTAGCGTACTCAACAAGCCCGCCCGGGACGCAGCCACAGGAAATGCAAGAACTTGCATCATACAACCAGTAAACGAGCAGCTCAACCAACTCCCTCCTCCTCCCTCGACAAGTATTACTCACAATGTCGCTAATAATGCAAGCGATGACACTCTCGCAACCATTCTAAAAAGGATAGAGGAAATAGAGAATGAGAACAGAGCACTCCGGGACCAAATGAGAGAACACCAAGAAAGGATCAATAAGATACCGGGTGCCTCTAAGCTTTTGCCGAAGATATATGCCGGCCGATTCATCGAGCAGCCTTATAGTGATGACGCCGCCCCACATGCCATACCAAAAACCTTTAAAATGCCGCCCTACCTCAGGATATATAATGGCACTACCGACCTAGAAGATCATGTGACTCACTACGTCACCACCGT
This sequence comes from Nicotiana tabacum, assembly GCF_000715075.1. Taxonomy (NCBI): domain Eukaryota; kingdom Viridiplantae; phylum Streptophyta; class Magnoliopsida; order Solanales; family Solanaceae; genus Nicotiana; species Nicotiana tabacum. The sequence goes on along the minus strand of NC_134102.1, from coordinate 16,368,572 downwards.
GAAAGGCAATGACCTCGCCAAAGAACAAGTATCTTCCATTTTGTTGAAAACATTCGGTGAAACCTTCACATGATGAGCGTTAACATGGTTTTCGCAACTACCTGCGCGCTCCATTAAAACTTTCGAAGAGATGACCGACAAGTTCGTAATGGCCCATGTTGGGGCCAAGAAGGCCGAGGCGAGAGTGAACGACATATTTTCTATTAAACAGTCTCCGGGAGAGGGATTGAGGGACTTCCTCACTTGTTTCAACCAAGTAAGGATGACCTTGTCGAACGTGTCTAAGGGGATGGCGGTCGCAGCCTTCCAGAATGGGCTGAGCAGGGATGGTTCGAGGGCGACTAGAAAGCTATTAATTCGACTGATGAAGTATCCCCAACCACTTGGGATGAAATACATAACGCATATTGTGCCGAGGTCCTAGCAGATGAGGACGACTTCAATGGACCAACTCAACGACTGACATCGGTATAGGTCAAACCCAGAAAAGATCGAAGAAATTATACCAGAAGAGACCTCGCAGCTCTGTGACCTAACAGGGAATGACATCAACTGTATGTCAGAGCGGTCGTTGCGCCCTCCTCCCGCCATGAAGAAGGCCCGCCTAGATCAAGACAGGGACTCACCAGAATCAAAGAGGTCTGCCCCCTTTATTATCTGCTTACAACTTTTGTGTGTCACCTACAGAGATAGTCTATACCCTCAAAAAGTTCAGACCAAAGTTGAAATGGCCACAAAAGATGAGGTCAGATCTGAGTACCAGAAAGTCAGACGTCCTCTGCGAGTTCTACCAAGAACGAGGGCATAAAAATGAAGATTGCATCGTCCTGAGGCATGAGGTCGTAAACATATTACGACAAGGATACCTCAAAGAGTTGTTGAACCACCAGGGAAAGACCAACTTTGTCAGAGGACGTGAACAACATCAAGGACCGCCGAAACCGCCCTCACCAACTCGCACCATTCACATGATCATCGGTGGTGACGGCGATGCTTCCATCAACAGCGTGAAGTTCACCATTACTCACAAACTCAAACAGTCAATCACCCGCGAACGGTATGATGAACTCGAAGAGAGTATCATTTTCGATAAGTTGGATACTAATGGTTTGGCTTTCCCTCACTATGATGCCCTTGTTATTACTTTACGAATTTTGGATACCGATGTGAGACGCATTATGGTAGACGATGGGAGTGGCGCGTGCATTATCCATCCTCGAGTACTTGCACAAATGAAACTCAAAGATAAGATAGTGTCGTGTTGCATCACGCTAACTGGTTTTAACAATGCAGTCGAGGGAACATCTAGTGAAATCACACTCCCCGTTCTGGCCGGTGGCGTCACTCTGGAAACCACGTTCCACATCATGGCCCAAGATACGGAGTACAATGCCATAATAGGGCGACCATGGATACACGCCATTTCCATCTTATATCAGGTCATCAAGTTCCCGACTCCTTGGGGAATATTCAGCATACGAGGAGAACAGCGCACATCCCGGGAATGCTACCACATCGCCCTAAATAGCACAGTCACTCAACAAATAAAGTACAAAGAAAAAGAGGCATAGCAATCAACAGGGTCGAGATCGATATGTGACGATAACGAGGACGTTATCAGAAACCCTGATATGGTCGAAGTTGTAGGATCGACCGTAGAAGACCTCGACCCCATTCAATTAGACCCTGGCGACCACAGCAAGAAAGATTACATCGGCTGCAAACTTCAGGAACCAGGTAAATTCCGTCAATTCTTAACTACTAATGCAGATTTGTTTGCTTTCAGTCATGCAGATATGTCGGGTATCCCGAAGAAAATCGCCACACACAAACTGAACGTCGACTCATTCCACCCCAATGAGACAGGTAGACATAAGTTTAACTTCGCTGTCAATGACACGGTACGTGAAGAGGTGGAAAAACTATTGGAGAATGGCCCCATCAGGGAGTCGAAGTACCCCTAGTGGGTCGCTAATGTGGTAATGGTTAAGAAGAAGAATGGGAAATGGCGGATGTGTGTGGATTTCATAGCTTTAAACAAAGCATTCCCAAAAGATTCGTTCCCATTACCCCACATCGACCAACTTATCAATGCAACAGCCGGGCACGAACTACTGAGCTTCTTGGACATTTATTCAGGTTATAATCAAATCCTCATGGAAGAAGAGGATCAGGAATAAACCACTTTCATCACCTATCAAGGGACGTACTGCTACAGGGTCATTCCCTTCGGGTTAAAGAACGTGGGGGCGACATACCAAAGATTGGTGATGAGGATGTTCAAGGACCAACTCGGTAAGACGATGGAAGTCTATATAGACGACAAATTGGTCAAGTCCAAAAGGAAATAAGATCATATCGACCATTTGAGAGAAACTTTCGACATACTCAGATGATACGGAATGAAGTTGAACCCCAAAAAGTGTGCGTTTGGCGTGGCCTTAGGAAAGTTTCTAGGTTTCCTGGTATCACAGAGGGGAATCAAAGTCAATACTGACCAAATCAAAGCCATCGAGGGGATACTGTAACACTTGACCACTAAAAAGCAAGTTCAAAGGTTGACTAGCCTGATCGCCTCCCTATCAAGGTTCATTTCACGATCATCGGATAAATGTGAAAAATTCTTTGCCGTACTCAAGAAGGATAACGAACTCCAATGGACTTTGGAGTGCGTCCAAGCCCGAAAGGGATTAAAAGCATATTTGTCATTGCCACCACTGCTTTCAAAACCAGAGCCTGGAGAACATCTCCTCGTGTATCTCGTTGTATCCGAAGTAGCTATGAGCGCAGTCTTGGTTCGAGAAAACAAAGGTACGAAATCCCATATCTATTATATTAGCAAAATATTAGTCGACGCCGAGACGAGGTATCCTCACTTCGAAAAGCTGGCCTTGGCCTTAGTCATAGCTTCGCGAAAGCTTAGATCATATTTCCAGTGCCACCCCGTCTCGGTCGTTATGACCTTCCCCTTGAGAAGCATTTGACATAAACCCGAGCTATTGGGAAGGCTGGCCAAATGGGCCATCGAGCTGAGCGAGCACGATATCACGTAACAGCCGTGAACATTGATTAAGTCACAAGTGCTCGCTGACTTCATCGCCAACTAAAACGCAAAAGTAATGCCCGTAGTTGAGAGAGAAGCCTCTCAAACTTCCCCCCAAACACAAGACCTTTGGGTCCTATACACCGATGGCACATCCAATGCGTTAGGGGCCAGACTGGGACTCGTACTCGAAGTCCCAATAGGAGAACTGATTCTCCAGTCCATAAGGTGCCCGAATATGACTTACAGTGAGGCCGAGTATGAGGCCGTAATTACAGTACGAGTGAAGACGGTTAAAACTACATTGTGATTCCCAACTCGTAGTCAACCAAATCATAGGGACTTACCAAATCAAAGAAAAAGATTGCAAAAGTATTAGACTGAAATATGCAAGCTGCTTCCCGAGTTCGACGAAAGCCAGCTCGACCAAATTCCCCGAGTACAGAATGTTGAGGTAGACGGCCTTGCTAAACTGGCCGCAGCCACCAAAAGCATCTCAACCGGAAACATGAACATAGTCCACCTCCTTAACTTATCTCTTTATCAAATTGAGGTAAGAACCGTAAGCTAAACTTGGGACTGGCGCAATCGTATTATTACATATTTGTAGGAAAACACACACCCAGATGATAAAAAAGAAGCCAAGAAACTGAGAATTCAAGCGGCCAGGTACAGTATCATCCACAATGACCTGTATAAGAGGACTTACAATGGCCCTATGGTAAAATGCCTGGGCCCAAACCACATGTGGCTCATCCTGGAAGAGGTCCATGAGGGCCATTTTGGAGCTCACTCCGGCAATCGGTCTCTAGTCAGATGCCTCATACGGCCAGAATACAACTGGCCCACCATGAAAAAAGAGGCCACAGAGTTTGTGAAAAAATGCAAGCAATGACAAAAGTACCCCCCGATGATTCACCAAGCGGGCGAACACCTCCACTCGGTCACCTCACCTTAGCTGTTCATCAAATATGGAATGGACATTATGGGCCCCCTCCCGGCAGGGTGAGGTAACGTGCGATTCCTTTTGGTTTTAACTGACTATTTCTCTAAGTGGGTGTAAGCAGGAGCATTCGCCCAAATACGTGAACAAGAAGTGGTTGCCTTTATATGGAAAAACACATGTCGGTTCGTCCTCCTCAAAGAGTTCAGCTGCGACAATGGACCCCAGTTCACGGGAAATAAGACCGCCGAGTTTTTGGAGAAATGGCATATCAAAAGGTACTCTCGACGCCATATCACCCCGCGGGCAACAGGCAAGCAGAGTCCTCTAACAAGTCGATACTAAACATCATGAAGAAAAAACTTGAAGACGCCAAAGGACTGTGGCCAAAAATATTACCAGAAGTACTATAGGCCTATCGAACAATGCCGAAGATGAGCACAAGGGAGACACCATACTCTTTGGTCTATGGGACCTATGCAGTAATACTAGTCGAGGTCGGAGAGCCCAGCCTAAGGTACTCCCATGAGAGCAGATCAATGAACGACGAAAGCAGAGGCAACAGCTCGACGAACTTGAGAAACGAAGAGACATGGCCTACATAAGGATGATCGCCCAAAAACAACAAGCAGAACTCTATTATAACAAGAAGGCAAAGGTTAGGCCGCTCAAAGTCGGGGACTACATATAAAGCGTCCCCCAAGTCGCACTCTTTCTTCCCTCACTTGAGTTTTGTCCCAATTGGGTTTTCTCAAGGAGTTTTTTAATGAGGTGATGAAGGAAACACTTCAAGTCGGAATACACAAAGATGGGGCTAGGATGGTTAGTTCATTGCTCAACCTCTCATGCACTCTCCAGGTCAACCAATAAATTGACTAGATAGACTAGGACTGGGATTGGAACGCCAGCCAATGCCCGAAAATTTGTAAATTTCTCCAAAATGTACGACCAAAGCAACAATGCTTAAAGTTTACGGTTTTGACAAACTTCTCACTTATCGAAACACCTACTGGCCCTCGGCCATAATTAAACTTAGGTTATGTTCGACCTTGTTCGAACTAACACCTACTGGCCCTCGACCATAATTAAACTTAGGTTATGTTCGAACTAACACCTACCGGCCCTTGGCCATAATTAAACTTAGGTTATGTTCGACCTTGTTCGAACTAACACCTACCAGCCCTCAGCCATAATTAAAATTAGGTTATGCTCGACCTCATCGAACTGACACCTACTGGCACTCGGTCATAATTAAACTTAGGTTATGTTCAACCTTGTTCGAACTAAAACCTACCGACCCTCAGCCATAATTAAAATTAGGTTATGTTCGACCTCGTCGAACTGATACCTACTAGCCCTCGACCATAATTAAACTTGGATTATGTTTGACCTTTTTCGAACTAACACCTACCGGCCCTCGGCCATAATTAAAATTAGGTTATGTTCAACCTTGTCGAACTGATGCCTACTGGCCCTCAACCATAATTAAACTTAGGTTATGTTCGACCTTGTTCGAACTAACACTTACCGGCCCTCGGCCATAACTAAATTAAGGATATGTTCGACCTTGTTTGAACTAACGCTTACCGACCCTCGGCCATAATTAAAACCTTGTTCGAATAAACGCCCACCAACCTCTGGACCCCATTTGCCATTAAGTGATCACGGTCAGAAAATCAAGGCAACCAAGCGACAGAATCAAAAAACATGCAAATGCAAAAACGAACCACAAGAAGAGAATCAGATACAAATAACGAAGTTGGCATTTCATACTTGAAATATTTTTTTACAAAAGCTCATGAAGATGCCACAAACTACAAGCAAAAATATACAAAAAATCAAAAGAGAAAACTACTGGCCACCACCATTACGGCTTTCGACATCCCCGCCGACTCGGCCCTCAACAACGTCGCCCCCTTGACCTTCAACACCCTCATCCTCACCGATCTCTGGCGTAGCGGGGTCATACCCGCAAGCGACTCGAGAATCGCAAGCCTTAACATGAGCATCTTTGAGGACGACCTCAGAAACGGATTCTGCCGCATGTAAATCTCGAAATACGTCTAACTGGGACTCTGCATGAATCCACTCTTCGTATAACTCTCGAGGAACATTAGGAAAATCTAAAGTATGGGAAGAGGATGGTTGCACTAGTAATCGGGCTTTCTCGGCCTCAAGAGCATTCTCTCGCTTAGAACAGAGAGTCTGTATCACTACCTCAAGATCCTCCGTCTTCCTGGAAGCCTCCGACCGAGCGAACTCTGCCTTTTCAAGATCCTCTGCCTTCCCGACGACCTTGCCACTTAGAGCATCCGCTTGGAATTGACACTCCTTAAGCTGGGCACGCAGCGAAACCACCTGATCTTGAAGGTCGTTGCACTAGGCTTCGACCCCTTTGCTGACTTCGAGCTCTTCCTCTTTACCTCTCAATGTCCCTTCAAAGATGCTGCATTTCTCAATCACCCTCACCAGCTCGTCGTCCTTCTCCTTCAACTCTTCACGAAAGGCCTGAAAGTTGCCACCCTCGCCAAAACCCCTGCGAATCTCCCGGTACTTGCACGGGTACTCAAAATACTTGCGCTCCAACTTCTTAAATATTATCTTACGCCTCTCCTCCCTTCGAGAACTTTCAATCTCTAGGATCATGGTCTGCAACCACAAGAAAAAAAAAGAAAAAATGAGAACTCCCTCGCCAGCAAAGGCGAAGCACTGAACAAAAAATACCACAGTTAGAAAGACGAAGCCCTGAAATACTCACCCTGAGAGCGAGGCCGGCTATGCTCCTCGACAGAGTGACATCGTCCAGTTCTTTGAGTGTTTCACCTTCCACTTCGGAGCAAAGAGGGCCGAGGGCAGGGACTACATTCTCCAAATTTTTCAACAGATCACGATCCATGGGGATCGCAATGTTCCTCGTAGACCTCTCCAACCTCATCTCGAGTTGGGTAAACCCCTCCTTCATCATCCTCAGTTCAATGACGTCAACGTCTAAGCCCATTTCATAACCATATTTGGCAATGCCTTTATCTCTCCCATCACCCTACAAGGGAGTATTACCAGTTGGCTGCAAAGTTGACGGCCCCTCCTTCCGCAAAGAATTAGAATCCCTCGCAGTCGGCCCTTCGACCTCCATCATCGCGGAAGGGCGAGACATATCTTCATCGGCCTCCACCGATCTAGGAACCTCAGACGCCAGCTCGACGGCATCTTCAAGGACAATGGTCACCGTATCATGAAGGACAAAATCATCTATCACAGAGTCCATGGCCCGGGAAACCCCGTTGCCAACATCCACTAACCTCCTCTTACGAGACATCAAACCCCCGTGAAGAAAGGGGAAGCCGAAGGTTCCACAGCCAAAGTATTTGCAGATAGAGAAGAAATTGATGTTGAAGCAGCGGCAGGTAGAGCCGAGGATCGAGCAGGCTCAACCGCGGCCGTAGAAGTGGTAGAAGCCGAAGAGGTAGCAGTTTTCCTCTTACGAAATGCAGGTGGGGGAGCTCTCAGCCTCCTCAAAGGCCCTCGAGCTGGAGTTGAGAGAAGCGCAAAAGAAAAGGTCAACCATAGTGAACCACAAAAGGTGAGTAACCAAGAAGCCAAAGCAAAGAAACTCACCGGTCGAGGACAGAGCAGGCCCAAACTTCTTGAGAAAACCCGACCACTCATGAATCCCCGCGATGTGAGGGAGGAGCCGTCCGACCCAATCAGAAATGTCCCCGACCAAATGAGGGGGCGAAGTCTTAGCTGCATAAGAAAGGAGCAAAAGATCAGAACCCGTGACTAAGCAAAGTAAACCAAATTCCCCAACACATAAAGGTTAGACACTTACGAGTATAGTTCCAAGTTTCAGGGAGGCCGTCTGCATTGGCCACCACGTCCTCAGTTCTGACGAAAAAGAAGTTGTGCCAGAACTGGCAGCTAGCCTTGTCATCCATCATCACCACAGACACTTTCCCCCTCGGTGGTGAAGGTTCAATATCGTCCCCCTATAGAAACTAGGGGCGAATAAATGCATTAGATGCCGAAGAGTAATCTCGACCCCGGCCAGCTCCGGAAACTTAGTAAGCATCCTGATGAGCTTATAGATATACGGTGCGAGCTGAGCCGGGGTAACGCCATTAAAACTACAAAACTCCTCCGCTAGTGGAAGAAGGGGAAGAGTGTAGCCGACATGAAAAAGGTAAGCGTAGAACGCACAGTACCCGGGGTGATGGACTTGTACCACATCCTGCCCGGCAGGGACCAACTCGATGCGAGCGAGAATGCTAAATTTAGCCTTAAGCTCTAATAAATCGGCCTCCTTCATCGCCGACTCAAAGATTTCGGGTTCAGCTTCAGGCGCCTTTGTAAAATCAGACCTAACTTTCTCACCACGAGGAACTATCTCCTCCACCATAGGGAAGTTCTCGTCCTCAACGACAACGGAGATGCCCTATGCGTGAGCAGGGAAAACCATCGCTAAAGGAACTGGGTAACTTTCCTGGCTAGGACCAGAAGATACGTTAGACATAGTTCTAACGAAAGAGAAGGTATTCAAAGTAACGAGGAGTTAAAAACAACATGGATCGCTAGGACAGGGAAAGAAGATGCACAATAATGGAATAAGAAGAAGAAGACACAAGGTTTCGATATGGGAAATCTGTAAACTTGAGTGTGTGCCTTCACATCCTTATTTATAAGAGCTCAGGCATCGAAACCGAGGAATTAGGTCATATTACTTAGCACAAATATCGAAGCGACAGATCCAACCAACAGACGCACGCAAAATGACGCAACACATCAGGGAAACGCATCATAATGACGTATGA